>NC_044980.1:131823341-132089505 GCF_008728515.1 Papio anubis | reverse complement strand
GATGGTCTCGATCTCCTGACCTCGTGATCCGCCCGTCTCGGCCTCCCAAAGTGCTGGGATTACAGGCGTGAGCCACCGCGCCCGGCGCAAATATACTTTTTTATACCTACTATGTGCCAGGTACTGTTTTAGGCATTAGGGATAAAGGTGTGAATAAAACAAAGATCCTTGTCCTAGTGGACCTTACATTCTAGTAGCAGAGAAGACAGATGAATAAAGTATATGGTATGTTAGGTAAAAGTGTTAAGAAAAATAAAGCAGGATGTCGGGCATGGTGGCTCACTCCTGTAATCCCAGCATTTTGGGAGGCCGAGGTGGGTGGATCACCTGAGGTCACGAGTTCGAGACCAGCCTGGCCAACATGGTGAAACCCCATCTCTACTAAAAATACAAAAATTAGCCAGGTGTGGTGGCAGGTGCCTGTAATCCCACCCAGCTATTCGGGAGGCTGAGGCAGGAGAATTGCTTGAACTCAGGAGGAGGAGGTTGCAGTGAGCCAAGATCATGCCACTGCACTCCAACCTGGCAACAGAGCAAGACTCAGTCTCAAAAAAAAAAAAAAAAAAAGAAAAGAAAAGAAAAAGAAAAAGAAAGCAGAAAGCAGGAAGAGGGAGTAGGAAGTACTGGGAGATGTAATTTTTAGATGAGGGAGAGTTTCTCCAAGGAGGCAACATCTGTAAAGACCTGCTGGAGTTGAGGGCAGGTGCCATTCATCTTCCAGCCTTTGGGCAGGACTGCCCACCTCTCTCCAAGGACCTTCTCCTGCCCTCATGTGGGTCCTCTGGTCCAGAATAGACTTATGAAGTCATTGACAACAATCCTCAAACACTGCACTCCCCCAAGACTGCATAATAAACTTATTCATACTAAGGTATTAGCAGTTCTTCATGGACAACTCCTGGGTGGGCAGCCAAGCTCTGAAAAGCCCCATGAGGGAATGCCTTATCTCAGGAAGGAGCCCTGGGATGGGAACCACCCCTCCTCCCTGCCTCTTTCCCCCACAGAGATTGAGTCTCACATTATAAAGCAAGAAGATATACTTAATGGCAAAGAGAATGAGATTAAAGAGTTGCAGCAAGTTATCAGCCAGCAGAAACAGATCTTCAGGTGAGGGGTCTGGGCCTGGCTGGGGGTGTTGATGACACTGGGGAGCCAGACCTCTGGCCCCTACATACCCTGGGCTGTCTATAGTCCACCACCAGCGGGCTCCATTGCAGGAATCACATGTCTGACTTCCGGATCCAGAAGCAGCAGGAGAGCTACATGGCCCAGGTGCTGGACCAGAAGCATAAGAAAGCCTCAGGGACGCGTCAGGCCCATAGCCACCAGCATCCCAGGGAAAAATAAAATGGCCGCCGCTTTCCTGTTCTCTGGCTGTAATCCCCAGCCTCTGCCTTCTCTGCTCTGGGAGTCCCCAGCCTCTAGGCCCTGCTACTTCCCTCCCTTTTGGGTAGTGGTAGCGGTCCACAGGGTGGGGGCTTGTAGCCTACGGGAGGAGCTGGGTCTTTGTTGTCTGGTAGGCACCACCGCTTCCTTTGGGTATTTAATCCCTTCCTATATAAACAGCCCTGGTTACCCAGTAACATCCCACCCCACTCCCAGTGTCCTGGTAAATTTAACTCTCCCAACTTGACTACAGGGCTGGAAGCCCTGACCAGAAACTTCAGAGACAGTGGGTTCCAGAACCACAAGGAATTTGGGAAGCCAGTTTCTATCACATGACAATAATGTTATACCTGCAAATTGCATTTGCACTTGCTGACCCTCCCCCAAACAAATAGGAGCTTCACAAATGGGAGGAAGAGAAAAGACAATGCTGTGTGTGGTTTTAAGGTGGAGAAACAATCTGGGAAGGGACCTGGACTTGCGCAAGTTGCACAGGTAGGGCTGGATGGGATGGTCTAGCAACATTCTTTCAGAAGCCATCACTGAGTGTCCCCTAGATGATCATGGGGACACACCCAGGCAGAGGACCCACTTCAGGGGTCAGGTTAGCCCAGTGTAGCCTGTCCTGGGTCAGTTTGAGGCCAAGTACACAGGAGGGGTCAGTGCTCTTGCTCCAGGGCCAGCTGGGGCCTGAGTCATAGCAGGACCTTGAAGCCAGAAGTTTAAGGGCAAGTGGTGCCCACAGTTGTAAGACAATGACAGGTGGTGGCTGCCTCCCCACCAGTGCCTGTCCCCAGGGCAGGTCCTAAGGCTGTGGGGGCTGAAATTAGGGCCTTGTGAGTGCCTGGGGGAGCACAGGGCTGTTCTGGTTTCAGGGGCCTTTGGAGCTGGGACCACAAGCTACTTCGAAGCTTCCCATGGGACCCCACATCGGTATCCAGGGCCTGTTCTAGGTGCTGAGGCAGATTGTGAAAGCTAGAGCTGTCCACTCCAGCCCCTTCCGATAGGTCCCACTGAGGGCAATGGGTCCAGCCAGGGTAGTACCTTCCTGAGGCCCTGAGGAGTCAGGGAGGCCTCTATTGGTCGGTACTCCTTACTCTACTGAAGGTTGGGGATCGGGGAGAGTGTAACTGGGACCAAGGAAGGTGGTGTGTGCACCCTTAGGAGCTCTAGCTGAGGCCAGCAATGGCAATGGGGGTCCCCTGCAGTGATGTTAAGACACCCGGGGCTGAGGGGAAGATGAAATTGCTGACTCTACCAGAGTCTCCTGGTCTGAAGGTCTGGCTCACAGCCTGAACCGCACACAGCAGTGCCTGACTTCAGGCAGATCCCTGCTGGGCTTCAGTTTCCTCACCTGTGATGGGTGCAGCTGGGCCTAACTCCTGGCTCCAAGGCTTCAAAAGTTGGGCCTGCCATTACCTCACCTGCCTGTCCGCCAAAACTTGGAGCCCACCCCAGGTACTCCGGCTTGTGCCTGAGAAGGGGGTTAGTTGGGCATGGGGGCTGGACAAGGAAGGGTGCAGGGCCCAGGTCTTTTCTGCTGCAGGCGCCGCTGGCTCAGGAGTGGACGCGGCCGCTTTAAGGCGCGGTGACCCCACGGCATCCTCGGGCGGGGCGGGGACAGTGCCGGCGCCACCAGCGGAGGCGAATGCGAGGGAGATAGTGCGCGGCGTCCGGCCCCACCATGCTGACAGCGCTCGCCCCGCCAGCCTTGCCTGGGATCCCGAGACAGCTGCCCACGGCCCCCGCGCGGCGCCAGGACTCCTCCGGTTCGTCAGGCTCTTACTACACGGCTCCGGGTTCTCCGGAGCCCCCGGACGTTGGGCCGGACGCGGAAGGCCCAGCGAATTGGCCCTGGGTGGCCCCTGGGCGGGGGGCGGGTGCCCAGCCTCGCCTGTCCGTCAGCGCCCAGAATAGCCGCCAGCGGCACGGGCCCGGCTCGGGTTTCTCGCGAGGCCCGGGCTCCGGCCCACGGCCACCCCAGCCCCAGCTGCGCACGCTGCCGTCGGGGGAGATGGAAGTCATCTTCGGCGTCGGGCCCTTGTTCGGCTGCTCCGGCGCAGAGGATCGCGAGGCACAAGAGCTCACGGAGCTGGCCTTCATTAGCCCTTTGCCGCCGGGGCCAGCGTCTCCCACTCCTGTCCCACGTCAGTCCCAGGCCCCAGATGGTGGCTCCCGCTGGGCCACCTACCTAGAGCTGCGGCCCCGTGGGCCAACTCCTGCAGCCCCAGCGCAGTTCGAGTGTGTGGAAGTGGCTCTGGAGGAGCGCGCCGCACCCGCCAGGCCCCGGACGGTGCCCAAGCGTCAGATCGAGCTGCGCCCCCGGCCCCAGAGTCCCCCGCGGGCGGCCGGCGCGCCGCGCCCCCGGCTGCTCCTGCGCACCGGCTCCCTGGATGAGTCGCTGGGCCGCCTGCAGGCCGCCGCGGACTTCGTGCAGACGGCGCTGGCCAGAAAACTGAGCCCCGAGGCCCTGGCCGCTAGCAGCGCCACCTTCAGGCCCACGGGGCTGTCGGAACCTGCGACCCGGGAAACGTCCCGCAGCACCCGCGTGGTCCTGGAGAAGACTAAGTCTCGGCCACTTCGCGTACAAGATAATTCGGCCCCCGCCAAAGCCCCGAGGCCGTGGCCCAGCCTCCGCGAGCGCGCGATTCGGCGCGACAAGCCTGCGCCCGGAACGGAGCCGCTGGGTCCTGTTAGCTCCAGCATCTTCCTTCAGTCAGAGGAGAAGATCCAGGAGGCGCGGAAGACTCGATTCCCGCAAGAGGCGCCGCATCGAACTGTCCAGAGGGCACGGAGTCCGCCTTTTGAGTGTAGGGTCCCCTCGGAGGTTCCGAGTAGGGCTGTGAGGCCAAGAAGCCCGTCCCCGCCGTGGCAGGCTCCAAACGGGGCTGTACGGGGTCCTCGCTGCCCGTCGCCCCAGAACTTGTCCCCGTGGGATCGGACTAGTCGGAGGGTGAGTAGCCCATCGTTCCCTGAAGCCTCCTCCGCGTGGGAGAATCAGAATCTGGCCGTCGAGGAAACTGTCAGCAGGAGAAGCCCTTCCCCTCCGATCCGTTCTCAGTGGAATCAGTGTGTTGCTGGGGAAAGGAGCCCGTCCTTCGAAGCCCCTTCCCAGTGGGAGATTCCACATTCGGCAGTCGGGGATACGGTGGAGCCAGGTAGCAGCCCGTCCCCGCTGGCCTTCTTCCCGTGGGAGGCTCCAGATCGTCCTATTGGAACTTGGGGCGCATCTGCCCAAGAGACGTGGGACCCCATGGGGCCAGGCGCATCGATAGCATTTACTCAGGAAGCTCAGAATGGGTTAACTCAGGAGGAAATGGCACCGCCTACACCGTCCCCACCCGGGACTCCAGAACCAGCAGAGATGCAGAGTCCATCCACGCGGGAGATTCCGGATCTTGCCTTTGGAGGGAGTCAGCCGTCCCCAGAGGTGGCAGCACCCGACAGCCACCTTGTGGGCACCCTGGACGCCGATAAGTGCCCGGAAGTCTTGGGTTCTGGAGCGGCGGCTTCAGGACGTCCGCGCGTGGCCATTCCGCGGCCTCGAGACGTGCGCAAGTTGGTGAAGACCACGTACGCGCCAGGCTTCCCGGCAGGAGCCCCAGGCTCAAGGCTGCCTGCGCCTCCTGCCGACCCCTGCGGGGAGGAGGGCGGCGAATCCAAGACGCAAGAGCCGCCGGCACTGGGGCCCCCGGTCCCGGCTCACTACACTTCCGTTTTCATCAAGGATTTTCTACCGGTCGTGCCGCACCCCTACGAGCCTCCAGAACCGTCCTTCGACACGGTCCCCCAGGACGCCTCACAGCCCAACGGGGTCATGCGGCGGAGGGCAGAGAACAGCACGGCGAAGCCCTTCAAGCGCACAGAGATCCGCCTGCCTGGGGTCCTGGCCTTGGGTCGCCGGCCCGAGGTAACCTCGGGAGTGCGAGCGCGCGGCCCTGGAGGAAAGAACAGGGATGCAGAGGCCCAGCGCCTTGTCCCCGACGGCAAGGGTCGGACCAGCCCTCTAGGCGGCGCCCGCAGCTCATCCCAGCGATCCCCCGTAGGGCCAGCAGGGGTCCGATCGCCCCGCCCCAGCTCCCCTCAGGTGCACGCCAGCCCGAGCCCTGGGATAGCACCCAAACCGAAGACACCTCCTATGGCCCCCGAGCCCGCGGCTGCCGTCCAGGCGCCACTCCCGCGGGAGCCCCTGGCGTCGGCGGGCAGGACGGCCCCAGCTCAGCCCCGTGCTGCCTCGGCGCCTCCCACAGACCGGTCCCCGCAAAGCCCCTCCCAGGGAGTGCGCAAGCCGCCCGGGGCCGCGCCCCGGGGGAAGGTCTTGGTGGACCCGGAGAGCGGCCGCTACTACTTCGTGGAGGCGCCGCGTCAGCCTCGGCTGCGGGTGCTCTTCGACCCCGAGAGTGGGCAGTACGTGGAGGTGCTGCTGCCGCCCTCGTCCCCTGGGCCGCCCCACCGCGTCTACACCCCTCTGGCCCTGGGCCTCGGCCTCTACCCGCCTGCCTATGGGCCTATACCCAGCCTCTCCCTGCCACCGTCCCCAGGCCCGCAGGCTCTCGGCAACCCCCAGCTACCCTGGGTCTCTGAGGCAGGGCCCCTGGACGGGACCTACTACCTGCCAGTGAGCGGAACCCCCAGCCCTGCACCTCCTCTGCTCTTCTGTGCGCCGCCCTCCAGCTCAGTTCCCACCCAGCCCGGCAAGGGTTCCTTGTTCCCACTGTGAGGCCCCGGGCAGATCCCCATGGAGTTGGAGCCCTTGGATGGCCTGGGAGGTTCTGGCATCCAAGCCCCTACCCTCCTCTCTTTCCGCTGCCTCTGTCTTTAACCCATCCCAGCTAGTCATCGGACAGGAAGTGATCTTCAGAGAATGAATCTGAGCCCCGAGGCTGGCGGAGCTGGAGTCACCCAGGAAGTGGCTGCCTACTTCCTCTCCCAAGGAAATTATGTGTCCCTTTCCCAGGCATTCGCAGGGCATGGTGTGGTGTGGTGTGTGGGTGTGTGTATATGTGTATATGTGGGCAAGCAAATAGGGAAAGTGAGGCATCCCTGGGCTTGTCCCCAGGAGCCCATCAGAGGAGGTGCTGGGGCTGCCCTGTGGCAGCAGGAACGGGAGCAGCAGGAGACAGGGCAGAGAACTGTCTGCCTTTCCTGATAGCAGGCCCAGGTGAGGTGAGGCTGGCTAGTGCCCCTGGTGAGGTGGCAGGAAGGACTGGCTGTCAAGTCTGCTCTTAGGAAGAGGAGCTGAGCTTTGGCCTTGGAGGCTACTGGGGGGAAAGTGGCCAGTACAGCCCTAGGCCAGGCTGGCTCTGAGAAAGGGAGCTAAGGCAGGGGGACAGCAGGTGGAAGCAAAGCAAGGAATACAGGGAGGGCCTGGGTCAGGGGTGAGCCTGGAACTTGGGGTGGGAAGATGGGGAGCCTGGCCCTCAGAGCTGAGCTGACTCATTTTTGGGCCAGGGGTGGGGCTTCTGTCCCCAACCCCCTACATCGGGAGTAGGTGAAATGGTCATCAGGAAGGTCTGAGAAGAGGGAGGGTTGGGCTCTTGTCCCACAGCAGTCTCTTGACCCCTCTGTGTGGTTAGAAGGTGGGTTAGGGCTGGCAGTAGAAGCGATACCCCTGGTGGAGTAGCCAGAGGGACCTGCAGCTCTTGGCAGATTCTACTCCCCAGTAACAGATGTGGCAACAAGGCCCAGAGAGGGGCTGGCCCTACAGACCAGTCACAGCAAGGGACAGGGCCCAGAGCCTGCACTTCAGTTGCCCTGAGATTCCAGGAGACTCTGAGGGAGATGAGGGGGGTCTGCATGAGGTGGGAGGTGGTGTGCGTGGGGGTCTGTGTATAGTTCTGAACCAGAAATGGCTGGCCCTTGCCAGCCTGGTGTGTGATGTGATGAGTTTGCGAAGGACAGTTTCCATGAGAAGCAGTGGCAAGGATGGGGATGGATGCCTTCATTGTTCCAGGCCTGTCAGGGGGCCCAGGTCCCTAGCAGTCCCTGCCCTCTGCCCTGGACTGGAAATTGATTAGGAGAGCTATGAGTCAGAACAACTGGCCATTTTCTGGCTGGAGACACCAGCTCTGATGGCATGGAGGCCCTGGGACCACCCCAGGTGCCTTTACCTCATCCTGGTGTGTAATAAATCACTGACCATGGAGCCATGATGGCTGAAATAACTGGTGTGAGGTGCCTGATTTCCTGCCATGGCCTCTCAACACCCTCCACAATGTCCCTCCATGCCTGGATATGGCCTGGGTGGAGGGGACCTCAGGGCTAGGGAAGGAGACCATGTGTGTCTTAGAAACACTGTAGCATCCCTGTCTCCCTGAATTTGCCTCACAGGAGGCTGGCAGCCACACCTCATTCCTTCTGGTGGTTGAGTGGCCAGGGGGCCTTGGGTCAATCAGGCTTGGTTTTCTCAGCATGGCCCCTCTAGCTATGTGGCCTTGGATTTGTCACCTCTCTCTGAGCCTTTGTGTCGGAAAAGGCAGAATAAACATGACAGTCTTATTTCTCAGAAAGGTCAATGAAAAAAGATGACGGTAGCCAACCAACTGTTCCCACAAGGTACTCAGCAGAGTGCCTACCACTTAGCCAGATCACAGGATGTGGGAGGTATGGGCCCCTATGTGTTCCTGCCCAGGCCCAGCCCCTTTCCTTGCCTCATTGCTCCCTATCTGTGAAATGGAGCTGAGATGGCTGGAGCCAGGGTCCAGCTAGAGGACATGCCCACGTGGCATCTTCAGGGCCCTGGAGGAGGGAGTGGGAGGAGGATGGGAGGGGTGAGGTGTCAGTTCCCCATTGGTCTAGGCCAGCTGTTCTGTGGCAGTCCCCACACCACACAAGCACACACACATCTGCACCTCAGCCACATCCTACACTTGCTGAACTGGCTCCTGGGGCCATGAGGCTGTCACTGCCACTGCTGCTGCTGCTGGGAGCCTGGGCCATCCCAGGGGGCCTCGGGGACAGGGCCCCACTCACAGCCACAGCCCCACAACTGGACGATGAGGAGATGTACTCAGCCCACATGCCCGCTCACCTGCGTTGTGATGCCTGCAGAGCTGTGGCTTACCAGGTGAGTCCTTCACTCACACCCCTTCTCAAGCCAGACCCCTCCATCCACCTTACATTCTACCACCAGCCTTTGATCCCCAATCCCTACCGCTGGGCATCAAGCCACAGATGCAGTCTTTAATTATATTCCATGCCTCAGTTTACCCATCTGCCTGCCCAACAGAGAGCAGACAATCTGGGAGGCCTCTATCGTATCTTGAGACCCCAGGGAATCACTCACTTGTCCTTAGGCTTCTCCCTTTCCAGGCCCATCCTTGGTTCTGGACTCCCTCCCCAAACCTGACGGGGCGACTTTGGCTATGTGTACATGGTGCACGTGCACACGTGTGAGCACCTGCACGTGAGTATGCGTGTGTCTGGGTTCACACACACATCTGCTGAGCATGCCTGCGCACCAGTGTCTCTGTGAGGTGGGGGCCTGGGAGTACTTGTGCTGTTAGTTTTTCTTACCTTGTTCTTGTGGTTTAAAATGGCATATGCCGGCCGGGTGCAGTGGGTCGTGCCTATAATCCCAGCACTTTGGGAGGCTGAGTGGGGCCGATCGCCTGAGCTCAGGGGTTTGAGACCAGCCTGGCCAACATGGTGAAACCCTGTCTCTACCGAAAATACAAAAAATTAGCTGGGTGTGGTGGCGCCCCTGTAGTCCTAGCTACCTGGAGGCTGAGGGAGGAGAGTTGATTGAACCTGAGAGGCGGAGGCTGCAATGAGCTGAGATCACATCCCCGCACTCCAGCCTGGGCGACGGAGGGTGTGAGACTCTAAATAAATAAATAAAAATAAAATGGCACGTGCCACTGGGCAGGTGTGCCCTGGAGGAGGGACCCCAGTGCCCAGGCCTCACCTACCACTTTAGCATTTCTTTCCCATCCCCCACTCCCATTCCAGGGAGCTTTGGGGGCTGGGGGAGGGGCCGTGCAGCAGCCTTACAGGTGCTTCCTGCTCAAACAGCTCTCTTGCCGCCTTATTCTCCCCAGAGACTCTGCTCCTATCCGCCCCACCTCCCCCTAACTGAGCAGCAGTCCTGGGGCCCTGCCTCCCAGTCCCTCCTTGTTCCAGATGTGGCAAAATCTGGCAAAAGCAGAGACCAAACTTCATACCCCAAACTCTGGGGGGCGGCGGGAGCTGAGCGAGTCGGTCTACACGGATGTCCTGGACCGGAGCTGCTCCCGGAACTGGCAGGAGTGAGTTGAAAATCCTGCCCCCACCTCCCTCCTCCAAGGGCAGGCCTGGTGAGTGGAGATTCCCACTCACCTGCTCACACGACACACACTCCACTAGGACCCTGGTCCAAGGAAGGGGCTGGCTGGGATGAAGTCTGGGCTCTGGAGCTGAGAGCAAGTGGGAGAGCAGATGGCCAGCAGACAAGGTCACCTTGTGACCTTGGGCCAAGGGCTTTCCGTCTCTGAATTCCGCAAACACCCAGCATGTCCAGCTTGGTGTGGAGAAGGGTCTCTCCCTGGCTGGGCTCCTGCCAAAGCTGTACTCCTCTCCTCTCCACTGCCACCAGCTATGGAGTTCGAGAAGTGGACCAAGTGAAACGTCTCACAGGCCCAGGACTTAGCAAGGGGCCAGAGCCAAGCATCAGCGTGATGGTCACAGGAGGCCCCTGGCCTACCAGGTGATGCCCGGGGCTTGGGGATAGAATGAAGCTCCTGGAGCCTTGGTTTGCCCCACTGTGGGCTGGGCAGCATCTGAGGCTCCCACTGGGCTCCCCTAGGCTCTCCAGGACATGTTTGCACTACCTGGGGGAGTTTGGAGAAGACCAGATCTATGAAGCCCACCAACAAGGCCAAGGGGCTCTGGAGTCATTGCTGTGTGGGGGACCACAGGGGGCCTGCTCAGAGAAGGTGTCAGCCACAAGAGAAGAGCTCTAGTCCTGGACTCTACCCTCCTCTGAAAGAAGCTGGGGCTTGCTCTGAGGGTCTCCACTCCCATCTGCAGGCAGCCAGGAGGGCAGGAAGACCTTGCTCTGTGCTGCCATCCTGCCTCCTTCCTCCAGCCTCAGGGCCCTGGGGCCTGGGTGGGAGCCAAGGCCTTCTCCTCTGGACTCAATAAAACCCAGTAACCTCACTTCTTTTCTTTGCAAAAGGTGCTTGGGGGGCTGGGAGTGCAGACATTGGTGTTTCTTCTGATGTCCCTTCTAAGGAAAAAAAAAAAAAACAACTCTCAAAATCAATTTTTTTTTTTTTTTGAGACAGTCTCTGTCACCCAGGCTGGAGTGCAGTAATCTTGGCTCAATGCAACCTCCACCTCCCAGGTTCAAGAGATTCTCCCACCTCAGCCTCCTGAGTGGCTGGGATTACAGGCACCCGCCATCATGCCTGTCTAATTTTTGTATTTTTAGTAGAGACAGGATTTCACCATGTTGGCCAGGCTGGTCTTGAACTCCTGACCTCAGGTGATCCACCCACCTTGCCTCCCAAAGTGCTGGGATTACAGGCGTGAGCCACCGAGCCCAGCCTTCAAAATGCTTTTTCTATTCTCTCACTCCACAACAACACAGAAGATGGCTGTGACCAAATGCGTGGGGGCTTTCCCCCACACACCAGACAAGCAGTTCTGCAGCCGACACCAGCTGGGTGCCCTCCAAAATTTAACTCTGGCACTATCTACCTGGAGATGGCATCAGATCCCACAGGCTGAGGACTCAGTCCCCTGTTCTGTCCCCTATTCCTATGCCAGTTCCAACTCCAGGCCTCTGGAGCTTCTGGCCTATTGGCTTCAAGATGAGGTTCCCACAACCCCCTCTTTGAGTTCAACTAATTTGCTAGAGTGGTTCATAGAGCTCAGAGAAACATTTGCCAGTTTATTATAAAGGATGTTACAAAGGATACAGATGAAGAGATGTGTAGGGCAAGGTATGGGGAATGGGCTCGGAGCTTCCATGCCCTTCATGGATGCATCACCAGCCAGGAACCTCCACGTGCTCAGCTATCCAGAAGCTCTCTGAACCCTGTCCTTTTGAGTTTCTGTGGATAATTCATTAGGTAGGCATGATTCATTAAGCCATTGGCCATTGGCGAACAACTTACCCTCCAAGCTGTCTGCTCTCCCTTGGCTGGGGGTGCGGGGTAGGGGGCTGAAATCCTGCCTTGGTCTCTCTGGTAACCAGTCCCTGTCCTGAAGCTACCCTAGGGGCTGCTAGCCATCAGTCAATCATTAGCACACAAGAAGACATCATTTTGGGAATTCTAAGATTTTAGAAATTGTACTCCAGGAAACGAGGTCAAAGACCAAATATATATTTCACAATATTACATCCCTCCTACAGAAGGCCAAATATACATCCCTACAACTTCCAGAGGTAAGAGAGCGCCGTCAATGGTGTGGTGATGTAACTGCCCAAAGGGTTCACCTTGCCCAAGCCTAGACAGAGCTGATTTCTCAAGACCGGGGAATTCAATGAAGAGTAATGAATGCAGAGGTGTCTGTGCGGGAGACCAGAGTTTTACTATTACTCAAATCAGTCCCCCCAAGCATTTGGGGAGCAGAATTTTTGTTTGTTTGTTTTTGTTTTTGTTTTTGTTTTGAGACGGAGTCTCGCTCTGTCACCCAGGCTGGAGTGCAGTGGTGCGATCTCGGCTCACTGCAAGCTCCGCCTCGCGGGTTTACGCCATTCTCCTGCCTCAGCCTCCCAAGTAGCTGGGACTACAGGCGCCCGCCACCACGCCCGGCTAATTTTTTTTTGTATTTTAGTAGAGACGGGGTTTCACTGTGTTAGCCAGGATGGTCTCGATCTCCTGACCTCGTGATCTACCTGTCTCGGCCTGCCAAAGTGCTGGGATTACAGGCTTGAGCCACCGCGCCCGGCCAGAGCAGAGTTTTTAAGGACAACTTGATGGATGGCGGGGAAGCCAGTGAGCCAGGAGTGCTGATTGGTCAGGACTGAAATCATAGGGAGTCGAAGCTGTCTCCTTGCCTTGAGTCAGTTCCTCGGTGGGAGCCACAAGTCCCAGTGAGGCAATTTATGGATCTGGGTGGTGCCAGCTGATCTATCAAGTGGAGGATCTGCAAAGTATCTCAAGCGCTGATTTTAGGAGCAGTTTAGAGAGGGTCAGAATCTTGTAGCCTCCAGCTGCATGACTCCTAAACCACAATTTCTAATCTTGTGGCTAATGTTAGTCCATCCTACAAAGGCACTCTAGTCCTCAGGCAAGAAGGAAGTCTGCTTTGAGAAAGGGCTGTTATTGTCTTTGTTTTAGACTATAAACTAAAAACTAAGTTTCTCCCAAGGTTAGTTCAGCCTACACTCAGGAACGAAGAAGGACAACTTGGAGGTTAGAAGCAAGATGGAACTGATTAAGTTAGATCTCTTTCACTGTCTCAGTCATAATTTTGCAAAGGTGGTTTCAGTGACATCCCAGGTCTTCAGAACCATCATGAGAAAAGAGAACCAAGGAAAACTCGGCACGCAGACCACCTTGTGGCACACCTACTCCAGCTACTCCATGCTGTCTGCGCCCCTCCCAGAACACATGTCTCACTGGGTCTACACCTAATGGCTGTTCATTTTCCACACTTTGCCTTTGACCCCAGCTGGTATGGATGGGCCCTGGATTTCTGACCAGCCAGATTCAACATTTTGGTTCTCAGTCCTCCTTTCCCCAGAAATTCTTCTGGCTGAGCCTTTTCCTTAGTAAAGGAGCCCTGGACCCACCTAGGTCTGGGAACTGGAGATCGGTGGCACCAGAACTTTCAGTTTCCTTTGTGAGTGTCTCTGATCTGGCCAAGCCCTGGGAGAGAGACAGAACATTCTAACCCCCATTTTTAGAAATATTTTTATTTTACACAAGAGCCACGTGTAGGAAGACAATCTAATCCCCCTTTGACAGATGCAGAAACCAAAACTTAGACAACAGAAGAGGTTCAGGCCAAGTCCCAGGCTGAGTCGTAGCAGGGCTGGGAGGGGATTCAGACTTAGGGGACCGGGGAGGCCAGCTGCTGGGGAAATGGAGGTGCCCGGGGCAGGCCCTGGCCACTCCAGCTTCCCCGGGAGCTGCGCTCAGCCCCCTCCATCCTTCACCTGTTCCAGGACTTGCCTGAAGCCCCACCTTCCCTGGCCTTCACTCAGGAGAGAACCCCCAGACACCAGGAGGAAAGTCAGAGCCCAAGAAACCCACTAAGCTGTCAGTAGGACAGGGTGTGGAGCCGGGCCCCCGTGACGTGGACGTGTGTTTTTCTGTGGGGTGATTAGAGAGGCTGCATCAGTTCTGGTGTGTGGGCCCCTTCGTGCTACTGTGGATCTGGGACCTTGTTCTCCACCTTGTTCTTTATGTGTATTGTGTGGTTTGGGTTGAATTGAGTGTCCATGGAGCCCTGTCTGCAAGGGGTGGGGCTTGGTATCCACAGCCCCCTGGGGAGTTCTGGGAGGAGAGGGTGGAGAGGAAAGTGCTGGGGAGTTGCAGAGGCTTCAAACTGGTCCAGCAACTTGGGAAATTGGGAGTAGGAGCCAAGAGGGAGAGGAGAGGACAAGTGGATGGACAGAGGAACAGTGTGGACACCGGCAGGCAGGCGGACTCAGTGCTGTGGCATGAACCTGCTGTCCAGTTGGAGAGCGGTGCTGCCCCTTGGCCCTGCGGGCAGGGCCTGGCCATGGGCACAGCCACCCAGAAGTAGCTAGGCCCTAGAGTGCTGGGGCTGGGGCAGCCCAGAGGGAACAGAATGGGGACCTCAGGCCTAGCCCTCACCAGCTGAGGAGCCTGAGCTCTGAGGGCCCCTCCCCATGTCCCCCCTGCCATCCTCAGGCCCTGCTGGGCTGGGCCTGCCAGGAGGGGAGAGAGTTTGGGCATAGGACTGCCTTCCTGGGCTGGGTGATGGGCAGTCACACCGGGCTTGGTGTATAGAAAGGCCCCATGCTCCATCTGATGCTCTTGCTATCTTTAAATTCTTTATACTTTTGGAATAAAGGCCTCACATTCTAACTTTGCACTGGGTCCCACAAATTATGTGACTGGGAGGGAAAGGGATCTGTGTCCTGACACAGGGTGCAGGCCAGGCTGGGCCAGCCTAGGCAACTCCATCTGCAGAGGCCCATCTGCTGCCTGCCTCAGGGACCCTGAGGGGTGCAGGTGGTGGGGGCAAGGCAGCTCAGACCAACCTGAATTTTAGGATTGGTTTCTGCAACCTTGCTATCTGCATGGCTTGGGTCAAATCACATCTACTGAATCTGTTTCCTTTGCTGTTAAAGGGGTTAATACTGCCCAGCACAGGGGTTACTTGGGACAGTGCAAATCCATGTTTCTTGGCACAAGGCCATTCCTTAATAACGAGAATGACTATGATGATGATGATGATAATGATGAACTGGTTATTAATAAATGGGGAAGGGCCTCATACAGGGGGTTACATAATAAGTGCCTGTTTCCACTCCCTCTTTCTCCCCTCACCTGGGGCTTGGTAAACTTCTGGTCCTCACCCCCTCGACTCTGGCCCTCTCTTGGGAAACAAGAACAGGTCCAGCACCCAGGTGCAGATGTGGGCAGGGAAGGGCACATGTGGCAGAGGCTTGGGTGGCTTTTACTGCCCTAGTGAGAGTTAATACATTACCTCTGCCCAGGCCCCCCTTTCGCAATCTGGAGCTGGGCATCTGGTTACAGATTTACTTCGAACAATGCCTGATATGTGGAGTAAAGTCCTCCTCCTTGGCCTTTGTAAAGTCCTCCCCTCTTCTCCTCAGGAACTGCTCAAACCTGTGCCCCAAAGATGAGGGCCCACGAGGACCCTGAGGGCCCGACACAGGTGCTGGGGGCTGGGGGTGGGGGCTAGGTGGGGGCGGGGGGCGGTGGGGGGCTGGAGGGCCTGTGCAGGCCTTCTCCCGGGAGGCCAGAGATAAACATTCTGATGAACTTGATAAAGAGTGACTGTCCTAAACTGAATGTGGCAACGGGGGGAGGGGGGGGGGGGGGGGTCAAGAAGCCTGCAGCTTTGGGACTGGCTGACTCTAGGTTGGGGTTCAGGAGAGGCCTAACCTCCCCGCCAGTGACACCCCAAAGATCTCCAGGGGGCAGAGGTGGGACCGGATTGGACTTGTCCACAGTCTCGAGCCCTCTTGGCCCCCTCTCCTGTGGTCCCCAGACCTCTGACTTAGGGGTCCATTTCCCTGGCTAAAATGACAGGTCCTGAGGGCTCTAGAAGCCGGCACAATAGACTCATCCCTGTGGGAAGCAATGTGAAGTGGGAGACAACTGTGGCCAGGCCGAGTGGGAACCAGGTGGATGAACTGTTGGGGAGGGCAGGGACCCCACTCTCAGTTGCTGACAGGCCACTCGGGCTGCCTGATTGTTTTCGGGGCAGAATGGATTTTGCCTGTCCCCATCACTCTACCCTAAGCTACTTATCTCTGCTGCCCCTAGCATGAATCCCCCAGGGACCCTCCGACCCCCCTACCCACAGAGCCTAAGTTTGACATGTTGTACAAGATCGAGGACGTGCCGCCTTGGTACCTGTGCATCCTGCTGGGCTTCCAGGTGGGTCCCCCAGGGCCTCCCTGCCCTCACTCTGCACACTCCGCGGTGACTCCAGCCTGTCCCTGGCCAGCAGGGAGTATCCTGGGTAACAAGAAGAAAAACCTGAGGTCAGCACATGGCTGTCAGCAGGCAGGGGTGGGGAAGAGACTGAGTCCTGAAAGAGGATGAACTCCCTGGGGGCGTGTGACACTTGCCAGGTGGAGTGTTGGTGACAGGGTGCAGAGCCAACTCCATGGAAGCCACAGGAATAACTTGGGTGGAAATTAGTGACCCCCAGAGTGGTCAGCAGTAGCTCTCTGGGAATCCCTTGTGGGGACTGCCTTTCCTGGGCAGGCAGCCAGGTCAAGGCCTGCTGAGGCAGGCATGAGGACACTAGGCTGTCCCCTCTCCCTGGAGCTCTAGGGTCCTGCCTCATGCACTCTGCTCTCTCCCTCCGCCCAGCACTACCTGACATGCTTCAGTGGCACCATCGCCGTGCCCTTCCTGCTGGCTGAGGCGCTGTGTGTGGGCCACGACCAGCACATGGTTAGTCAGCTCATCGGCACCATCTTCACGTGCGTGGGCATCACCACTCTCATCCAGACCACCCTGGGCATCCGGTGAGCCACCCAGCTCCCCCTCCCTCCCCACTGTGATCCACACAGCAGGAGCAGGTGGGCTCCCAGAGGACACTGGTGAGACAAAAAAGCCACTATCTGCCTCCAACTGCTTCTCCTATCCCAGGCCAGCCTTAGAGCTGGGCAGCGCAGCTCTGACCCTGGGAACCTTGATCTAGGCACACTCAAAAACCAAGCATCGGCCGGGCGCGGTGGCTCAAGCCTGTAATCCCAGCACTTTGGGAGGCCGAGACGGGCGGATCACAAGGTCAGGAGATCGAGACCATCCTGGCTAACTTGGTGAAACCCCGTCTCTACTAAAAAATACAAAAAACTAGCCGGGCGAGGTGGCGGGCGCCTGTAGTCCCAGCTACTCTGGAGGCTGAGTCAGGAGAATGGCGTGAACCCGGGAGGCGGAGCTTGCAGTGAGCTGAGATCCGGCCACTGCACTCCAGCCTGGGCGACAGAGCGAGACTCCGTCTCAAAAAAAAAAAAAAAAAAAAAAAAAAAAAAAAAAAACCAAGCATCTGCAAGTTTAAGGGAAGGGAATTAAGGGAAGGGAATGTACCCTCGCTGGCTCTCCCCCCTTTTTTTTTTTTTTTGGAGACAGAGTTTCACTCTTGTTGCCTAGGCTGGAGTGCAGTGGCATAATCTTGGCTCACCACAACCTCCACCTCCTAGGTTCAAGCGATTCTTCTACCTCAGCCTCCCGAGTAACTGGGATTACAGGCACGCACCACCATGCCTGGCTAATTTTGCATTTGTATCCACCCGCCTTGGCCTCCCAAAGTGCTGGGATTACAGGCATGAACCACCAAGCCTGGCCAGCTCTCCGCTCTTAAGCCCCATTCTGAATACTGCCCAAATGGCAGCCCTGAGCTAGCTCCCAGGGCCGGTGCCAGCCTCTTCAACAGCCCACCCTCCCAGGGCCCCACGCTCCCCAGTGCACAGCCCTAGGCCTGGGTGGCATCTGAGCTGTTTGAGCGGTGGGGGGCAGGGGATGATTGTGAGAGAAATCTGGATGTGGGAACTGAGCTGTCCACTTCCGGGCAGGTGCTCCCTCCTAACAGTGCAGAAGCTGGTGGTGGGAAGGAAAGGGGGCAGGTTTTGAGTTGGGGGCTCCATTTGTTTTCTTCCTTGGGCAGCCAAAATGTTACAGTTGGTCTTCCCTGGGGCCTCAGCGACTTTCATCTGCCCTTATCCCTTGTGTCTCTGTCATTCTCTCTGTGCTCTCCTTTCCTGATCTCTCCCCATGTCTATATCCCTCCTCCCCCACATCTATATCCTTCCCCCCCAACCTGTTGCTCTGTGCCTCTCCTTCAGGCTGCCGCTGTTTCAGGCCAGTGCCTTTGCATTTCTGGTTCCAGCCAAAGCCATACTGGCTCTGGAGAGATGGAAATGCCCCTCGGAAGGTGGGTACACTTCTGGGGTCCACACTGGGGAAAAGGGAAGGCCCAGAGACCTGGAGGTCTGAGCAACTGTCCCGGGTCCAGACACCAGGGTGCAGTCATGGCAGCATCTTCTCTCCCTCTCTTGTCTCTGTACCTGGTCCATGTGTGTGTCCCTGACTCTACCCCCAGAGGAGATCTACGGTAACTGGAGTCTGCCCCTGAATACCTCTCATATCTGGCACCCACGGATACGGGAGGTGGGTTTGCACATAAGGGTAGAAGCTGGGTCCTGAGGAGGGGCTATATGGGAGTGAGGGTGGCCGCTGAGTTTGGGGATTTAAGGAGGTGGTCCAGGAGCTTTGTTCCTGCTAACAGTAGCCAGGTCACGACCTTTACATGGTGACTTACAGCTGATGTTTGCCCTTCCAGGTCCAGGGTGCAATCATGGTGTCCAGCGTGGTAGAGGTGGTGATTGGCCTGCTGGGGCTGCCTGGGGCCCTGCTAAACTACATTGGGCCTCTCACAGTCACCCCCACTGTCTCCCTCATTGGCCTCTCTGTCTTCCAAGCTGCTGGCGACCGAGCTGGCTCCCACTGGGGCATCTCAGCTTGGTGAGCAGGCACCAGGCCTGATCCCTGCCCAGCCCCAGCACCCCACCCTCTTCATGTCCTTCATCCTCCTTCCCGGATCCTGGCCCCAGCCTGGCCTCCCGTCCACTTCCTGATTGTGCCTCTGCCCCCAGCTCCATTCTCCTGATCATCCTCTTCTCCCAGTACCTGCGCAACCTCACCTTCCTGCTGCCTGTCTACCGCTGGGGCAAGGGCCTCACTCTTCTTCGCATCCAGATCTTCAAAATGTTTCCTGTGAGGACCTGGCAGGCGGCTGGGGCTGGGACTATGGCCAGGGCTTGGGCTGAGGTGGGAGCAGGTTAGCCTGGACAGAGACCTCCAGTGCCTTCAGTGCCCCCCCCCCCCCCTGCTTCAGATCGTGCTGGCCATCATGACCGTGTGGCTGCTCTGCTATGTCCTGACCTTGACAGACGTGCTGCCCACAGACCCGAAAGCCTATGGCTTCCAGGCACGAACCGATGCCCGTGGTGACATCATGGCTATTGCGCCCTGGATCCGCATCCCCTACCCCTGTGAGCAACATCCCTTGGGCCCCTCTGTCCCCAACTGAGACCACCTATGAGACAATCCTGGTGACCCCGGTCCAGCAGGTGACACGCCTAGCATTAGCCGCACATTTACAAAGCTTCAGTCCCACTTCCTGGCTCTGAGTGACCCAAATAAGCTCCCACAACTGTATAGCTCCCATCCCAGCCTGAGGTCTCCTTACCTGTTCTTGCTCCTTCCAGCACTGCCCTGTCTATTCCTAACCATCACAGTCTCCTCACTGTAGCCAACCATCCTGTCTCCCTCCGGCACAGGTCAGTGGGGCCTGCCCACAGTGACTGCAGCTGCCGTCCTGGGAATGTTCAGCGCCACTCTGGCAGGCATCATTGAGTCCATTGGAGATTACTACGCCTGTGCGCGCCTGGCTGGTGCGCCACCCCCTCCAGTACATGCTATCAACAGGTAGCCTACCTGCCCTCCTCAGTATCTGATCTCCTCAGGGGTCCTCCAGGAAGCACACACACAGGAACGGGGTGGAGGCCCAAGGGCTAGGCTTAGGCAAGTCGGGAACACGCTCCAGACCTCATTCTCCTTGCTTGTGCGATGGGGGTGCCCTCTTATCACCCCTCTGTGGTTGCTGGGAGTAGCTGAGAAGACGGCGGAGTCGGAGGGGAACCACCATCATTGACAGCCCTCGATGTGCCCGGCTCTGGCAGTGCATTCTTATGCAATCTGTGAAGCATTTTGTGAGACGGGCACCGGTATTTATCCCAGGAGGAAATTGAAGGCCAGAATTGCCCACAGAATTTAAGTGCCAGGGCACTGGGACTAGCTTTGGAGCCTGAGCACTCTGGCCTGGAGTAGGGAGTGCTACAGCTGTTAGCTGCAGCCCCCACAGCGCCAGAGGACGGCGGACCGCTAAGATGATGGGGAACACAGGCTGGTGCAGAGGCTGGACGGAGCCCCAACTCGCCCTTTCCTTACAGGGGCATCTTCACCGAAGGCATTTGCTGCATCATCGCGGGGCTGTTGGGCACGGGCAACGGGTCCACCTCTTCCAGTCCCAACATTGGCGTCCTGGGGATTACCAAGGTGTCGCGACGAGCCGGAGCCAAGTCCCGATCTAATTCTGTGGGCCGTAGGCCCCGCCCCAACCCCGTCCCCACTTTGGTTTAGCCCCACCCTGTCTTTGAGAGGCCTCGCCCCCGCATCAAGCCCCAGCAGGTTTATGCCTCGCTCTTATAACGGGCCCCGCCCCTGGAACTAACCCCGCCCCAGCCTCGTCCCCTGGTCTAGCTCCTCCGCTGGCTCCCCGGCAGGTGGGCAGCCGGCGCGTGGTGCAGTATGGTGCGGCTATCATGCTGGTCCTGGGCACCATCGGCAAGTTCACGGCCCTCTTCGCCTCGCTCCCTGACCCCATCCTGGGAGGCATGTTCTGCACTCTGTTTGGTGAGTGTCTGGCGCGGGCCACGGGTCGCGGTGCAGGTCACCGAGTGGTGGGACCCACCTGGATTGCGCGTGCGCGACGCCTCCAGTGGTTCTCTTGCGCCCGTAGGCATGATTACAGCTGTGGGGCTGTCCAACCTGCAATTTGTGGACATGAACTCCTCTCGCAACCTCTTCGTGCTCGGATTTTCCATGTTCTTCGGGCTCACGCTGCCCAATTACCTGGAGTCCAACCCTGGAGCCATCAATACAGGTGCCTCCAGCTGTTTACAGTCTCCAAAGGTGGGGTGGGCCCAAAACTTTGAGCACAGCCCCCTCCCTCAAAGGCTCCACACAGCTACAGCCACAAATCCTACCCAACTCTGGGTGTCAATCAGCAGCTGAGAGCCTGGGTCACAGCTGTCCTTTACTAAGACACTTCCTGTGGACAGATATTGACCTTTACATGTGCTTATTTTTCAAAACAGCTCCATAGATCTATTTATCTATATTTATCATTTGTCCATTATCATTTCAACTTTCCAGATGAGCAACATGAGGCTCAGAGAGGCTCAGTGATTTGTCCCAGGTGAACAACTAGCAACTGGCAGAATTGGGATTTGAACCCAGAGATAGGAAAGACAGAGATAGGTTTGAGACAGGGCTTTGTACTGTTCCTTTGCCATGGATGCACAAGAGGAAGTCCCTCAACTCTGTTCTCCGAATTGGGCCATGACACCCATTGGCCCTTGGCCTATTCCACAGGCATTCTTGAAGTGGATCAGATTCTGACTGTGCTGCTGACCACGGAGATGTTTGTGGGCGGGTGCCTTGCTTTCATACTTGACAACACAGTGCCAGGTATGGTTCAGTCCTGGGAGGGGAATGAAGAACTAAGCAGGACTCATGCATTCCAACAGATGGCCTCTAAGCTGGAGCTGTGGCTAGGTACCATGGGATGCAGTCCCTGCAGGGAGCATCAGGAACAGATGGGCTGGCGGAGTTCTCACTGGCTGGAGGGAGAGAATGAGGCACAGACATGCCTCAGAAGTCTTGAAGAGGATTGGGCCAGGAGAGTCACTGCTGGGTCCTGTGAATCCTTTCCTTTCCATTTGTTCCATTTCTTTCTTTTTCTTTTTCTTTTTTCTTTTTTTTTTTTTTGAGATGGAGTCTCACCCTGTCACCCAGGCTGGAGTGCAGTGGTACAATCTCAGTTCACTGCAACCTCCACCTCTGGGGTTCAAGTAATTCTCCTGCCTCAGCCTCCCGAGTAGCTGGGACTACAGGTGCCTGCCACCATGCCCAGGTAATTTTCATATTTTTAGTAGAGATGGGGGTTTCACCATGTTGGGCAGGTTGGTCTTGAAGTCCTGACCTCAAGTAATCCACCAGCTGGGATTACAGGCATGAGCCACTGCACCTGGCCTCCTCTCCATTTCTTAATAGCCACTGGGCTAAGGGATGTCTTTGCTTTTTCAGAGTAGGACAGAGATAAATGCAGCATCAGTTTGTTGGCAAAAGCCATCCACTCCAAATATGTCAGCAGCCTGCCACAATGGCGACTAGAAGAGCCACTAACATTTCCCTTTGGTACCAGAGCTTTTTGCAAAGATTGTGGAGGATACTTTGTGGGGCCCACATAAAGGTGCCAGTAAATATATAAAATAAATGTCATCAGGTGCTCTGATAACAAACAGTTAACATTTACCAAACATCTACTATAGGTCAGGCAGAGCTAAGTGTCTTACTTCCTCCTCAAAAACCACAGTCATAAAGTCACAAAATTAAAACATTGAAGCCAGGTGTGGTGGCTCATGCCTGTAATCCCATCACTTTGGGAGGCTGAGGTGGGCAGATCACGAGGTCAGGAGTTCGAGACCACCTAGCCAACATGGTAAAACCCTGTCTCTACTAAAAATGTAAAAATTAGCTGGGTGTGGTGGTGGGTGCCTGTAATCCCAGTTACTCAGGAGGCTGAGGCAGGAAAATTGCTTGAATCTGGGAGGCAAAGGTTGAGTGAGCCGAGATCGTGCCATTGCACTCTAGCCTGGGTGACAGGGTGAGACTCCATCTTAAAAAAAAAAAAAAAAAAAAATTAAAACATCGCAAATCTGGGATATATATTTTAATTGAGACAGGGTCTCGGACTATCACCCAGACCAGAGTGCAGTGGCGCAATCATAGCTCACTACAGCCTCAAACTCCTGGGCTTAAGTGACCCTCCTGCCTCAGCCTCCCAAGTAATTGGGATTACCAGTGCACAGGTGCATGCCACCATGCCCGGCTAATTTTTGAATTTTTTGTAGAGATGGGGTCTCACTTTATTGCCAAGATTGGTTTCGAACTCCTGGGCTCAAGTGATCCTCCCATCTCAGCCTTCCAAAGTACTGGGATTATAGGTGTGAGCCACACCTGGCCTCTATTTTTTTTTTCTTTTTTTTGAGACGGAGTCTTGCTCTTGTCACCCAGGCTGGAGCACAATGGCATGATCTCAGCTCACTGCCACCTCCACCTCCTGAGCTCAAGCGATTCTCTTGTCTCAGCCTCCCAAGTAGCTGGGATTACAGGCGCACACCATCACGCCCAGCTAATTTTTGTATTTTTAGTAGAGACAGGCTTTCACCATGTTGGCCAGGGTAGTTTCAAACTCCTGACCTCAGGTGATCCGCCCACCTTGGCCTCCCAAATCCTAGTCACCTTGGCTAGGATTACAGGCATGAGCCACCACGCCTGGCCTCTATTTTTAAATTGAGATGGGGGTCTATGTTGCCCAGGCTAGAGTGCAGTGGTTATTCACAGGTGTGATCATAGCATACTACAGCCTCAAACTCCTGGACTCAAGCAGTCCTTCTGCCTCAGCCACCTGAGGAGCTGAGAGTACAAGTGCATGCTATATACCATCTCACTAAATCTGGGATTTTTAACAACATCCATCTGACACAGTCAATAGCCTGTGTCCCATCCAATGCACCATACTGCCTCTACTGGAGGGCTTCAGGGGACCTGGGCTGCAGGACTGGGGAAGGCTCCATGGAGACGGGAGTTAATGATTGCATCAGTATAGGGACATAAGGGATGGTAGCAGCAAGAAGATGGGCCTCCATCCCCAGTCACTTACTGGCCTGATCACAGCCACAGGTCCTGTCTTCCTCCCTCTGTCTGAAAATCGAAGTGTTTATATTCATATAACATAGGTGTCAGAGGCTGTCTCTGCACAGCTGGTGGTTTGGGGTTGGGGAGGACAGAGGAGGGCCAGGGTTCCCCATAGGATTTTAGGCAGAATCAGAGGGTGCTCTTGGTAGCAGCTGTCCCTTCAATGGATGGGTGGGTATTTGAACATGGTACTCACCCCTCCCCATTTAGAGGATGCTAGATTGGGGCTGGAACAGACCATCCTATGGGCCTGAGACAGTCAAGTGGCAGCCTCAGTGCCTAGGGGATATGAGGAGATGGAGAGCATCTGGGTAGGCGTCTGTACATGAAGAGGCTTCTTTGTGACTTGGGTGGCTAGATTAAGCTATCCTTAACGACAGCTGTAGAACCGCCTGAGTCCCTTATACCCCACCTTTCAACCCACCTGAGCATCACAACTGTCATCCTGTGTGTCATGCCACATAAGCTCAGCAGTCTTCAGTATACACTGAGGAACCTAAAGCTCAGGGAGGTTAAGTCACTTGCCTAAGGTCACACAATCTGGATTCAAACTAAGGTCTAGCTGGCTCAAAACCCTGTCCTTAACCATGGAATAGCAAAAGCCTTTTCCAGCCCTTAACTTCCTGCTGGGGATGGGTCACTTTGCACTTGCTTTTTTTTTTTTTTTTTTTTTGAGACAGAGTCTCGCTCTGTCGCCCAGGTTGGAGCGCAGTGGCATGATCTTGGCTCCGCTTCCCGGGTTCACGCCATTCTCCTGCCTTAGCCTCCCAAGTAGCTGGGACTATAGGCGCCGGCCACCACGCCTGGCTAATTTTTTGTATTTTTAGTAGAGACAGGGTGTTCTTTGTCTTTACCTATCCATAGCCCAAACTGGAAGGCACTCTGTTTAGTTCAGCACATGCTGCTAGAGCTTACCAGCTTGGCCCTGAATCAGACACTGAGGAGGATATGCCAAAAAGTGTTAAGTCAGTAACAATTTGTGTAGAGGAGCTCCTGGCACAAGATAGGTGGTAAAACTAGATTTAAGCAAGCAATGAAATCAATGAAGCTGGGCTGGAGTTATTGGGAGGGTTTATCGATGAGGGAGAGTGGGTGAGGCCTAGGAAAAAGGAGGGGGCTTGGAGAGTAGAGAAGGCACTGAAGGTTGGGATGTAGTGGGCAGGCTGGCTGGTCTGCTAGACGGAGCTCTGGGCTGGCTGCCACGTATGTCTTGGCAGTGGTGCGAGGTAATCAGACACCAGGAACATAGTCCTACACCACACCTACGGCTCATCCCACTCTACTCTGCCCACTGTGTGTGCCCTTTGTACAGCCAAGCCCAATCAAACAGTGTCTCTTCCAGACTGTGTGTGCCCTTTGTAGAGCCAAGCCCAATCAGTGTCTCTTCCAGGTAGTCTTCCCTGGGGACTTCACCTTCCCTCAGTGCCCTCTCCTGTGAGATTTTGGAACATAACTTGGTTTGTGCTACTCATGGGTTTGTTCTCAGCCTGGGCGGCCAGCAAGTGGAAATCCCCACTCCTTCTGCTAGATTTATAGTATTTCAGTCTTTGTCGATCCCAGCCCTCTTGTGAAAACCTGAGATCTCATGTGACGCTCCTCCACCTGAGGGAAAATTCCTAGTTGTAAAAATTACTAGCCAGGCGCAGTGGCTCACGCCTATAATCCCAGAACTTTGCGAGGCCAAGGCGGACTGATCACTTGAGGTCAGGAGTTTGAGACCAGCGCCTGGCCAACATGCTGAAACCCCATCTCTATTAAAAATAGAGTAATTAGCCAGGAACGGTGGCTCACACCTGTAATCCCAGCTACTTGGGAGGCTGAGGCTGCATGCAGTGAGCCGAGATCAACCCACTGCGCTCCATCCTGGGCAACAGAGCAATACTCTGTCTCAAAAAAAAAAAAAAAAAAAAAAAAATTATTTGGTGTATCCCTACCTCCATCAAAGGTTTTATTTAGCTTGATTTTCTGAAGTTTGTATTATAAAAATGAGTTTTTCACATATGGAATCATAATACGAAATGTTAATACTGATTATAGTGTTTCAAAATATGCCTGCCTTACCCCTAGAACACAATCTGGGCCTGATTTGGTTCCCATGGGCCTAACACACATTACCCACACACTCACAGAGGTTGACAATAATATTTTTGTCCTTTTCTTCATCTTAAAAGTTTGTATAGGCCGGGCATAGTAACTCACACTTATAATGCCAGCACTTTTGGGAGGCCAAGCCGGGTGGATCACAAGGTCAGGAGTTCAAGACCAGCCTGACCAACATAGTGACATCCCGTCTCTACTAAAAATACAAAAATTAGCTGGGCGTGGTGGTGCATGCCTGTAATCCCAGCTACTGAGGAGGGTGAGGCAGGATAATCGCTTGAACCCGGGAGGAGGAGGTTGCAGTGAGCCGAGATCGCGCCAATGCACTCCAGCCTGGGGAACAGAGCAAGACTCTCTCTCTCAAAAAAATAAATAAATAAAATAAAAATTTGTACAATGGTGTCTATACACCTCCCAGGGGTATGTTTTGAAGAAACAATATAATGAAATTAAAGCACTTAGCACACAGCCTGGCACACTGTAGTTATACAATAAATACTAATTATAACTAGTATCCTTTAGTGTTCCTTAGAGCTCTGGCCAAATTAGGAGCTCAGAAACCATAGATTCAGCCACTTTTTAGGACCAAATGATAGTTAAGAAAGATACTTGATTCCAGAAGTCTGCCTTAGGAGTGCGTTACGGAAAGTGGGGGCAGCTGAGGGTTGCTGGCCTTGGTAAATGATCCCACTGTCCTCTTCCAGGGAGCCCAGAGGAGCGTGGTCTGATACAGTGGAAAGCTGGGGCTCATGCCAACAGTGACACGTCTTCCAGCCTCAAGAGCTACGATTTCCCCATTGGGATGGGCATAGTAAAAAGAATTGCCTTTCTGAAATACATTCCTATCTGTCCAGTCTTCAAAGGATTTTCTTCAAGTTCAAAAGATCAGTTTGCAATTCCAGAAGACACTCCAGAAAATACAGAAACTGCATCTGTGTGCACCAAGGTCTGAAAAATGACTTCCAGGAAAGGTAGGATGTGTCTGTGGTTTTTGTGGGAGGGCTGAATAATCAAAACATTCTTGGCCGGGCGCGGTGGCTCATGCCTGTAATCTCAGCACTTTGGGAGGCCGAGGCGGGCGGATCACGAGGTCAGGAGGATTGGAGACTATCTGGCTACCACGGTGAAACACTGTCCTACTAAAATACAAAAAAATTAGCTGGAGCGCGGGTGGCGGCTGCCTCGTAGTCCCAGCTACTCTGGGAGGCTGAGGGGCGGGAGAATGGCTGAACCCGGGAGAGAGAGCTGAGTGAGCCACATCGTGGCCATTGCACTCCAGCCTCATGTGAGCTGACTCCGCCTCAAAAACAAACAAAACAAAAATTTTTTTTTTTTTTTTGAGACGAGTCTCGCTTCCTGTCACTTCAGGCTGGAAAGTGCAGTGGCCAGATCTCAGCTCTTCACTGCAGCCTCGGGACTCTCGGTTCTACTTTACCTCTTCTCCTCAGCCTCCCAGGCAGCTGGGACTTACAGGCTACCACCACCGCTAATATTTTGTATTTTTAGTAGAGACGGGGTTTCACCTGTTAGCCAGGATGGTCTTGATCTCCTGACCTCGGATCCTTCCCATCTCAGCCCTCCCAAAGTGCTGGGATTACAGGTTTGAGCCACACCGCTACCGCCAACAGTGCAAAAAAAAATTCTTACGCTTTAACCAAAGAGAAACCAAACTACTCAGTTATCTTTCCTGTAAACTGTTTGAATGTCCTCAAAGAGAAGGTGAGCTGGTTAAAAAGTAAATATACGGATTTTGGGTGGAATTCCTTTACCATTTCATAGTAAGAGCAGAACTTCCCAACTAGTGTGGGCCACTAAGAGGCTACAAGTATGCTGAAATGCAGATCCTCTAGCCTTCCAGACACCTGGGCAGAATCTGGGCCAATTAGTCTTTGAGCTAAGAACCCCAGCCATGGGCAGCCTCATTCTTGTACTTCAGTATGCTAGACAAGTATCACTTTGATATGCGACATGGAAAATGCTAATACAGCACAAGAACAGGAAAAATCTTCTCATATACACTGCTTTGTTTCAATAACATCATAAAATTAAAACCACCTAAAACAGGATGCCTTCATCCTAAAAGAACACCTGTACAAGCCCTAATGAAGTGATCCTTTGTCCTTAGGGCTTCAGAATGCATGGGCAGCTGATGCTCGGAAACCTTCCATCACTATATGTAATGCAGATGCCTGGCTCTCTACTAAACACTGAAGTGGGTTCAATGTGCACATTCCCCCAGACAGACAAGAAAAGTTCCCCAAAAGAGAGGTTAGCCTAGATGACTCCTTAATAGTAAAAATAACAACACTCAAAACAGGGCTTTCTATGTCTTAAGTGCTTACATATATTAACTACTCACATAGGCCGGGCGCGGTGGCTCACGCCTGTAATCCCTGCACTTTGGGAGGCCGAGGCGGGCGGATCACGAGGTCAGGAGATCGAGACCATCCTGGCTAACACGGTGAAACCCCGTCTCTACTAAAATACAAAAAATTAGCCGGGCGCGCTGGCGGGCGCCTGTAGTCCCAGCTACTTGGGAGGCTGAGGCAGGAGAATGGCACGAACCTGGGAGGCGGAGCTTGCAGTGAGCCGAGATGGTGCCACTGCACTCCGTGCCTGGGCGACAGAGTGAAGACTCCGCCTCAAAAAAAAAAAAAACAAAAAAAAAAAACCAAAAAACTACTCACATAATCCAGAGACAGTTATTACTGCCATTTTAGAGATGTGGAAAGGAAGGTACAGAAAGGTTAAGTGACATGCCCACGATCACAGGATTCACATCCAGGAAGTCTGGTTAGAGCCCCCACCCCCCCGCCTTTTATTTTTTTTGAGACAGAGTCTTGTTCTGTTGCCCAGGCTGGAGTGCAGTGGCGCCTTCTTGGCTCACTGCAACCTCCATCTCCTGGGTTCAAGCAATTCTCTTGCCTCAGCCTCCTGAGTAGCTGGGATTACAGCTGCGTACCACCACGCTCATTTAATTTTTGTATTTTTAGTAGAGACAGGGTTTCACCATGTTGGCCAGGCTGGTCTCAAACTCCTGACCTCAAATGATTCACCTGCCTTGGCCTCCCAAAGTGCTGGGATTACAGGGTTGAGCCACTGCGCCCAACCTAGAGCCCCCTTTTCTTTTTTTCCCAACAAAAGCCACATTCGAGAATTTTTACTCTTACCGGCGATCACCTGAGGTCAGGAGTTCGAGTCCAGCCTGGCCAACATGGCAAAACCCCATCTCTACTAAAAAAATACAAAAATTAGCCAGGCGTTAGGCCGGGCGCGGTGGCTCAAGCCTGTAATCCCAGCACTTTGGGAGGCCGAGACGGGCGGATCACGAGGTCAGGAGATCGAGACCATCCTGGCTAACACAATGAAACCCCGTCTCTACTAAAAATACAAAAAAATTAGCCGGGCATGGTGGCGGCGCCTGTAGTCCCAGCTACTTGGGAGGCTGAGGCAGGAGAATGGCGGGAACCCGGGAGGCGGAGCTTGCAGTGAGCCGAGGTCGTGCCACTGCACTCCAGCCTGGGCGACAGAGCGAGACTCCGCCTCAAAAAAAAAAAAAAAAAAAATTAGCCAGGCGTGGTGGTAGGCGCCTGTAATCCCCAGCTACTCCAGAGCCTGAGGCAGGAGAATCGATTGAACCCAGGAGGCAGAGGTTGCATTGAACCGAGATTGCACGACTGCACTCCAGCCTGGTTGAAAGAGTGAGACTCTGTCTCAAAAATAAATAAATTAATTAATAAAGAAAGAAAGAAAGGCTGGGTGTGGTGGCTCACACCTGTAATCCCAGCACTCTGGGAGGCCAAGGCAGGTGGATAACCTGAACTCAGGAGTTCAAGACCAGCCTGGCTAACATGGTGAAACTTGGTCTCTACTGAAAATACAAAAATTAGCCAGGTGTGGTGGCAGACACCTGTAATCCTAGCTATTTGGGAGGCTGAAGCAGGAGAATCATTTGAACCTGGGAGGTGAAGGTTGCAGTGAGCTGAGATCGCGCCACTATACTCCAGGCTGGGCAATAGAGCAAGACTGGCCGGGCGCGGTGGCTCAAGCCTGTAATCCCCAGCATTCTTTGGGAGGCCGAGAGACGGCTGGGATCACGAGGTCAGCAGACTGAGACCATCCTGGCTAACCCAGTGAAACCCCCACTTCTACTAAAATACAAAAAACTAGCCGGGCGAGGTGGAAGGGCTCTGTAGTCCCAGCTACTCGAGGCTGGAGGCAGGAGAATGGCGTGAACCCGGGAGGGCGGAGCTTGCAGTGAGCTGAGATCCGCCACTGCACTCCAGCCTGGGCGACAGAGCTTGTGACTCCGGCTCCCCAAAAAAAAAAAAAAAAAAAAAATAGAGCAAGACTTCGTCTCCAAAAACCAACCAACCAACCAACCAACCACACACTGGGGTACACGTGCCCACACCAAAGAACCTCCCCCCACTCCCAGAAGAATGTGAGTCAGAACTGACTATATGGCTTTCTTAATCTTTTTCAACTTAACAAGCTCAAGAAAAGCCCTTGTGAAGAACAAAAAACAATAGAGGTTCTATTAGAGTAAGGTCACCATCATATTGGTCAGCCATAAAGTTTGTTACATGACTATCTAGGATTCCACTGACACTGAAGTCTGAGGTGATTAAGAAGCAAGGAGGGGCAATGGGGTTATTCTATTGCTGTATTCTGGACAGATACTTGCGTAACAACATACCTGTTAATTAGAATCTAACAAAGCCTGAAATCTTAGCATATTTCGCCAGCAAGATTGTCCTGAGGCACTGGGCCCATACTCAAGTGAGTAACACCACTACAGTACATTCTAGCACCAATAAACACAACCATCTGCTCAGTTCTACTATTATTTATTTTTTTAAATATTTTTGAAAAAATATAATTTTTTTACAATATTTTCAACTTAAACACTATTCACACTGAACACGTATGGCAGCTTAACCTACCCAAATATGAAGTTTAAGAAGCCAAAACTGTTCTAGCTTTGTTAAAAGAAAAGTTGTGCTGCAGACTCTTGTGATGGTTAACAAAGCAAGGAAAAGCACCACTCAAATCATGTTACAGTATCTTTGTTCAGCTGGATTATGGGTTGGCATTGGTCATATGTTAGACTCTATACAGGCATAACTATGATGCAGTGAATCCCTTAGAAGTTACAATTCTCAAATTACATACTTCCTCAGATGTAACATTAAATTTATAACACAATAACGTACCAGAAAAGCCTGGAATGGCACTCATCTGCTGACTACCTTGTAGCCTCAGTAATATGACATACTCGTCTATAACAAATTATCTCTGACTGACTAATAGACCTTCAGAAAATGGAGATTCTTTTTGATGGGGACATAATCAAATTTAAGTCTGAGAAATATGCTTAACAGTAGGAACTCAAATTAAATTTACTGATTTTAAAGTTTAGACATTAACAAGTGTTAGTTAACCCTAAGGGACCAGTTTAGCCTCAAAAAAAGACAATTTAGTAAGGTTTAGGTCTTTTAATTTGGTGCTTGTTCACAACTTGACTGGTGCTTCTTTCCTTGCTGTCTTCACATCAAGCCATGGGGCCAATTCTATTTTCAGTAAGTGTTTGACAGCTTTTTACTTAATAACAGTCTCAGCACTTTTATTAAGCATGCAGGACTAACAAAAACTTTGGCAATGCATAAGTGTAACACAGTGACGAGAGAGCTTTTACAATTAAGTCTTCTAATACTGCCTTCACAGTGTGGAAATTGTGCTACATCCACCAAAAGAGGGCCCCGTCTACTCAAATATTTCAGTACTTCACCCCAGGAACAAACTCCTTTGCATTTGGATTCAGATTGCTCTTGACCTGGAAAATAAGCACATAAAAAAGCAAGTTCATTAACATAGTTTCAGGTACTAATTCAACCTAGATCCTCATGCAAAAACATCTTCCAAACAAAAAAGACAAAAGGGCTGGGTGTGACGGCTCACGCCTGTAATTCCAGCACTTTGGGAGGCCAAGAGGCGGATCACGAGGCCAGAATCAAGACCATCCTGGCTAACACGGTGAAACCCCATCTTTATTAAAAATACAAAAAATTAGCCGGGCATGGTGGCGAGTGCCTATAGTCCCAGCTACTTGGGAGGCTAAGGCAGGAGAATGGCATGAACCCGGGAGGCGGAGCTTGCAGTGAGCCGAGATCGCGCCACTGCACTCCAGCCTGGGCAACAGAGTGAGACTCTGTCTCAAAAAAAAAAAAAAAAAGACAAAAGAACTCAGTCTGTAAGACTATACTTAACCCCAAAAAAACCCAAAAAGGAGGAACCAGATGTAAGCTATACATCATATCAAATTACATCAATTTTTTCTTTTTTTTGTGATGGAGTCTCGCTCTGTAGCCCAGGCTGGAGTGCAGTGGCATGATCTAGGCTCACTGCAACCTCCGCCACCTGGGTTCAAGTGATTCTCCTGCCTCAGCCTCCCGAGTAGGTGGGACTACAGGCGCGTGCCACCACACCAAGCTAATTTTTTGTATTTTTAGTAGAGATGGGGTTTCACTGTGTTAGCCAGGATGGTATTGATCTCCTGACCTCGTGATCTGCCTGCCTCGGCCTCCCAAAATGCTGGGATTATAGGCATGAACACCGTGCCGGGCCTAAATTACATCAATTTTCTAAAGAGAAAGTAGGAATTGAAATTCAGTTTGCTTAAGTGTAACCAGAAATCCAGTAACTTCACATAAATTAAAGGAATAGCACTGAACAAGGAATTCTGTTAATCAAACTATGGTATGTAGCTTTCTTTAAAGACTAAACACCAAGGAAACATGTTAAACAAGTGTTGAAATTATGATTAAAGCAACTGGGGAATTGTTGATGGATTAATTTTACTTTAGAATCCTCGCTAAAAATGTGGAGTTGTTTTTCTACAATTGCCGTCTTCTAATTCCCACAGGAAGCATGGTATACAACAGGAAAAGAAAATGACATGGGGAACCAGAAGACCTAAGTCTGAAATCCCAGCCCTGCCCCTAACTAACTTCTATGTAAACTCAGATAAGTCATCTTTCTCTGGGATTCAATTTTTTGCATCAGTTAAAAAAAAAAAACGCCGCGGGTCGGGGGAGATGGGCCAAAGTCTGAGTCTTAGAGACTCGTACCAATGTTATGCTATGTCTCTAAATCTTTACTCTCCTAAGCAGACCTGTCAGCATCTAGGAAGAACAGCTAGAAATTTTCCTCTGTGGTATTTTAGACTGCAAGTTGATAAAAATAAAAAGAAATGAGGACAGGTTCCAGGGCCTGAAATGTAGGTATGCTGGAAGGCTTTTACATTGAATTTGACCCTACATCACTTCAAGACTAATGCATAATATTAAACATCATGTTGAAGAAATAATTTTAGTTTCGTAATTTATACATAGCAGTTTCTTTGGACAGGATATATTCTCCCTTCCAGCAAGGGAAATAATGTATCTATACTTTAAAAGTATGAAGTTTAAGGAAAAAAAGCAGCATTCCTGTTCTCTTTGAGACAGGGACTCGCTCTGTTGCTCAGACTGGAGGGCAGTGGCACAATCACAGCTCACTGCAGCATCGGCCTCCTGGGCTCAAATGATCCTCTAGCCTCTGCCTCCCGAGTACCTGGGACCACAGGCCGGTGCCACCATACTCAGCTAACTTAAACTTTTTGTAGAAATAGGGTCTCCCTTTGTTGACCTGGCTAGTCTCGAACTCCAAAGTGATCCTCTCACTTTGGCCTCCCAAGGTGATGGGATTACAGGCATGAGCCACCATATCCAGGCACAGTGTTCTTAAATGAACTATCTTTCGGGAGCGACAGAAGAATAAGAATGAAACAAAGTAGTATCACATAGACTGAGAAGAACAAACCAGCTTCTGTACTATGGAATTATACTGGGTCCAGATTAAAGCTATATATTATGCTCAGCCAAGAGTGTTACTCTGCAGGGTAACTGGGATTATTTACGGTGACTAATGTAGCCATAAGTCATCATACGCCACAGACTATTCAGATCATACGGCTGCTCAAATGGGTTACCATCACTTACTGCAACAAAGGCTATACCACAATGTAAACTTCAGTGCTCTCTACACCATCCCTTAGAAGAATGTTTTCCAAATGCCCAACTCAGGCAGGTTGGCTGTATAATAAATCCTCTGTAGTCCTTTTAAAAAATTAACATGCTCAGACAACTGAGCATGTTGGGATGCAAGTAAAGAACTGGTTTTTGTATTTAATGCTTCATAGGTAATTACAGTGTACAGATTAGTTCAGTGGACCCAGCCAGTTCTCACTAGTGCTGATGTTTAGTTGTAACAATTTTCCCCGCTTCCCCAATTTTTCTTTTTTTTTTTTTTTTGAGAAGTCTCACTCTGTCTCCCAGGCTGGAGTGCAACAATGCCATCCTGGCTCACTGCAACCTCCACTCCCCGGATTCATGCGATTCTCCTGCCTTAGCCTCCCGAGTAGCTGGGATTACAGGCATGTGCCACCAGGCCCAGCTAATTTTTGTATTTTTAGTAGAGATGGGGGTTTCACCATGTTGGTCAGGCTGGTCTCGAACTCTTGACCTTGTGATCCACGTGCCTCAGCCTCCCAAAGTGTTGGGATTACAGGCATGAGCCACTGAGCCCAGCCAAAACAAGATTAAAGAGCAAAACTTCTCCATCAAGCTACTTTTGTATAGGCAAGTAACATGATAATATTGTGTGTGTTTTTAAATTATTAATTCTTTAGGACATTTAAGTACCCTAGGGCAACATCAGGACTAAAAGCAGGGGCTAGAAGTCCATTTAAGACTAGCTCCACAGTGTTGCCAGAAGTGATTCCATGTCATGAGACTCTGCTTCCATCGTAAAAAGCAGCACAATTTCTTTGTCCTTTTTTTTTTTTTTTGAGACAGAGTCTTACTCTGTCACCCAGGCTGGAGTGTAGTGGCGCGATCTCGGATCACTGCAACCTCTGCCTTCCAGGTTGAAGCAATTCTCCTGCCTCAGCCTCCCAAGTAGCTGGAACTACAGGTGCCTGCCACCATGTCCAGCTAATTTTTGTATTATTTTTTTCTTTTTTTTTTGAGTCAAGAGTCACTCTGTTGCCCAGGCTGGAGTGCAATGGTGCAATCTCCACTCACTGCAACCTCCGCCTCCCAGGTTCAAGTAATTCTCCTGCCTCAGCCTCCTGAGTAGCTGAGATTACAGGCATGCACCACCAACCCAGCTAATTTTTGTATTTTTAGTAGAGATGGGGTTTCACTATGTTGGCCAGGCTGGTCTTGAACTCCCAACCTCAGGTGATCCACCCACCTCGGCCTCCCAAAGTGCTGGGATTAAAGGCATGAGCCACCATGCCCGGCCAATTTTTATATTTTTTATTTATTTTTTTTAATGGAGTTTCGCTCTTGTTGCCCAGGCTGGAGTGCAATGGTGCGACCTCGGCTCACCGCAACTTCCATCTGCCAGGTTCAAGAGATTCTCCTGCCTCAGCCTCTTGAGTAGCTGGGATCACAGGCATGTGCTACCATGCCCGGCTAATTTTGCATTTTTAGTAGAGATGGGGTTTCTCCATGTTGGTCAGGCTGGTCTCAAACTCCTGACCTCAAGTCAACCACCTGCCTCGGCCTCCCAAAGTGCTGGGATTACAGGCGTGAGTCACCATGCCCAGCCAGAAGCAGCACAATTTCTGAAGGGGAAGAAGACGCAGAATTCTTAAATAGATGGGAACTGGCTTTTCCACTTATGCAAAAGTTGCACTAGGTCTTAAAAGATGAAAAATAAGTTTTTACCACAAGATCTTCCAGAGAAGAGCCATCACTGATAACAAGGTCATTAAACTGGTCTTGGATTTGGTCCATAGTTTGTGGGAGATCTCGAGCTGGAATAAACCATTCATGCTCTTCTTCCTCTTCCAGCATTTCTTGGAAACAGCGTTCAATAAATTCTTCTTCCCATAACTCCTCTTCTATCTAGATTTATAATAAAGGATAATTTGTAGCACACTTGGTAGATATCACTAGGAATGGCTTAAAATATCTTGAACTAAACCATTTAAAGGCACAAGGTCACACTTTCTTTTCTGCTTCTGTGCTAAGGAAAAAAAATGCTTACCATAATGACCTGCGAAGATCTGTTTAGGGTTTTTCTGTTTTTACTTTTATTAGAAGAACAGTCTTTTTTCCATTGAGAGTGGCAGGGAGGAAGTAAAAAGAGATGCCTGTCTCTTTTTTCTGTGCCTGTCTACTCCTGACTCCTAAATTCTCTTGACTTTCACAGTAACACAGCAATCTGACTGGCGTAAGGCAGTGGTTTCCAAATCTGATTGCTCACTGGAACCATCTGGGAGTTTTGAAAAAGTTTTCCAGGCTCCACCCTCATCCTCCTGATTCAGAATCTCTAGGGTGGGACCCTGAAACAAGCTCCCCAGGTTATTTCCATAAGCAGTTAAGCCTGGTAGTAATCAGCAGCCAAATAAGTAGGAGTGGTGGCACATCAGTCTACATACTTCATACATAAAGGACAAGATAAACACATTTCATGGACAAGTACAATCATATTGAGGGCTGGAATGGACTATGAAAAAGAACATGTTTGTACAAAAAACTAACTTGTCTGTTGAATTCTTCTTCATTTTCCATCCACATGTACTCTGCAAATGGATTGTCATCTTCATGAGAATGACCGTTAATAATCACATCTTCATTGATGATGCTTGGGCTAGTACTGCTGCGACTTGGATCTTTCATGGCTGATGTTGGTTGTCGTTTTTAACCTTAAAAGAACAACAACACAGTTAATTTACTTATTTATTCAGGGTTTTTTCTTTTTGAGACAAGGTTTCACTCCTTCATCCAGGCTGGAGTGCAGTGGTGTGATCATGGCTCACCACAGCCTTGATCTCTTGCCTCAGCCTCCCAAGTAACTGGGACTACAGGTGTGCACCACCACACCACCCAGCTGAATTTTTTTTATTTTTTGTAGAAACAAGGTCTGTGTTACCCAGGCTGGTCTCGAATTTCTGGGCTCAAGTGATCCTCCCCACCTCAGCCTCTCAAAGTGCTGGGATTATATGCATGCGCCACCGGGCCCAGCTGATTCTTTCAGTTCTTAACGAGCATCTGTTTATTAGCAGGCATCATGAATAGGTGTTAGAGGCAGATGATACACGGTAAGTTGCACAATTGGAAAGCTTCATATTTTTTTTCCAAATGATTTTAATGTTTTAATAGGAGAGGATAGCTAAAACATCTAATGTTTTCCTTTTTTTTTTTTTTTTTTTTGAGATGGAGTTTCACTCTGTCACCAAGGCTGGAATGCATTGGCATGATCTTGGTTCACTGCCACCTCAACTGCCCAGGTTTAAGCAATTCTCCCACCCCAGCCTCCCAAGTAGCTGGGATTACAGGCACGTGCTACCATGCCCAGCTAATTTTTTGTATCTTTAGTAGAGACGGAGTTTCACCATGTTGGCCAGGCTGGTCTTGAACTCCTGACCTCAGATGATCTGCCTGCCTTGGCCTCCCAAAGTGCTGGGATTACAGGTGTACACCACCGTGCCTGGCCACATCTAATGTTTTCTGATAACAGTAAATGAAGTACATCAGTTGCTTACATGGGACTCTCCAAACCATCCAATTTATATTTTATATTACATATCACTTGCTTTATAAAGCAAGCATGGTCGGCCGGGCACAGTGGCTCATGCCTATAATTCCGACACTTTGGGAGGCCCGGGCAGGTGAATCATTTAAGGTCAGGAGTTTGAGACCAGCCTAACATGGTGAAATCCTGTCTCTACTAAAAATATAAAAAAGGTCAGGGGCAGTGGCTCATGCCTGTAATCACAGCACTTTGGGAGGCCGAGGCGGGTGGATCACCTCAGGTCGGGAGTTCAAGACCAGCTTGACCAACATGGTGAATCCCCGTCTCTACTAAAACTACAAAATTAGCTGGGGTGGTGGTGCATGCCTGTAATCCCAGCTACTCAGGAGGCTGAGGCAGGAGAATCGCTTGAACCTGGGAGGCAGACGTTGTGGTGAGCCGAGATCGAGCCATTGCACTCCAGCCTGGGCAAAAAGAGTGAAACTCCATCTCAAAAAAAAAAAAAAAAACAAAACTAAAAATGAAAAAATTAGCTGGGCATGGTGGCACATGCCTGTAGTCCCAGCTACTCAGGAGGCTGAGGTGGGAGAATCACTTGAACCCAGGAGGTGGAGGTTGCAGTGAGCCGAGATCGCACCACTGCACTCCAGCCCGGGCAACAGAGTGAAACTCCACCTCAAACAACCACCACCGCCGCCGCCGCCGCCAAACACAGACTGAGGCATCAAGTCATCAAGTGATTAAATGATGAAGAGCAAATTCAATTTTTAAAAACTGACTTCAAAAAGTCCAGGGATTGAAAGTGAAAACAGATTTTTTTTTTTTTTTGAGACAGAGTCTTGCTCTGTCGCCCAGGCTGGAGTGCAGTGGTGCGATCTTGGCTCACTGCAAGCTCTGCCTCCCAAGTTCACGCCATTCTCCTGCCTCAGCCTCCCGAGTAGCTGGGACTACAGGCGTCTGCCACCAGGCCCGGCTAATTTTTTGTACTGTTTTAGTAGAGACGGGTTTTCACTGTGTTAGCCAGGATGGTCTCGATCTCCTGACCTCGTGATCCGCCCGCCCTGGCCTCCCAAAGTGCTGGGATTACAGACGTGAGCCACCATGCCTGGCCTAAAACTAACAGATTTTTAATAACCTCTCAGGTTCTTCAGGTATAGTTCTGATCTCTCCTTCATAGCCCATTCTGTGTCTGCTTTTTCTCTAGGTCCATGTCAAGTTCTGCCATGTCTGGATTTCCTCACTGTACAGTGAGTTTCAGGCATCTAGTATCTTTTTTTTTTTTTTTGAGACAGGGTCTCATTGTGTCACCTAGACTGGAGTGCAGCAACCTCCGCCTCCCAGGCTCAAGCAATTCTCCTGCCTCAGCCTCCAGAGTAGCTGGGATTAGAGGTGTGTGCCATTATCACCCAGCTAACTTTTGTATTTTTGTTGAGACTGGGTTTCACCATGTTGGCCAGGCTAGTCTTGAACTCAAGACCTCAAATGATCCACCTGTCTCGGCCTCCCAAAGTGCTGGGATTACATGCATGAGCCATCGCGCCCAGCCCAGTCCAGTATCTTTTCATCTGAGTATAAGTTGTATCAACTACACACCTGATGTCTTATACTACTCAATAGCTGATCACATGATCTAACCTAATTGATACATTGCAGGCTAAATATTTGAAGCACAAGGTTTCACATTCTAAAATATTCCAATTCATTAAGTTTGAAATCACTAAAAATAGGTTTACATAAAACAATTCACCTGTACATAAACTCAAGCAGTATTGTGACTTGTGCCAAAGAAAGGTCTAATGAGGTCTGCTTAGTTCAAATTTATCATAATCAAGTAAAATACTAAATCTAAAATCTCCTACTGGAAATATATGTATTTTTTTTTCCCTTTGGGATACGTTTCAGGGAAAAGACTAGTCCTATGTATGTTGCCTGGCCCTTTAAATTTTATGGATTTACCCTTAAGAGGACATAAACGTAATAAAAATCCAGAGCTGTTCATGTAATATGACAAATACTAGATACGAATGACAATAGGATCACAGTGGTGAAAATTTTAATTGTTGAGAGGTCATCAACTAAAAATTTCTGGGAACTTCTGTCCTAGCTATAATATGTATGTCTACAAAAGAAAAGCAGGCCGGGCTCTGTGGCTTACTCCAGTAATTCCAGCATTTTGGGAGGCCAAAGCAGCCGGATTGCTTGAGCCCAACAGTTCGAAACCAGCCTGGGCAACATAGTGAACCCCATCTATGTACTACAAATACAAAAAATTAGCTGGATGTGGTGGTGCATGCCTATAATCCCAACTATCTGGGAGGCTGAGGCAAGAGAATCACTGGAACCTGGAAGGCAGAGGTTGCAGAGAGGCGAGATCACACCACGGCACTTCAGCCTGGGCAAGAAAGCAAGACCCTGTCTCCAAAAAAGAAAAAAAAAAAAAGAAAGAAAGAAAAAAAGAAAGGCAGACAGAAACAAGCTGGGCACGGCTCCTGCCTGTAATCCCAGCACTTTGGGAGGTTGACAGGGGTGGATCGCTTGAGCCCAGGAGTTTGAGACCAGCCTGGGCAATATGGCAAAGCCAGGTCAGTGGTGCATGCCTGCAGTCCCACTTGGGAGGCCAAGGTAGGAGGATCTCCTGAGCCTGGGAGGTAAAGGTGGCAGTGAGCTGAGATAGTGCCACTGCACTCCAGCCTGGGCGGCAGAGCAAGACCCTGTCTCGAAAAACAACAATGCAACGAAACAAAAGAAAGGCAGAAACAGACTCAAGAGTTATGTGCTACGATGATGGTAGAAAGAAAACATGAGGCTGGGCGCAGTGGCTCACGCCTCTAATCCCAGCACTTTGGGAGGCCAAGGTGGGTGGATCACGAGGTCAGGAGTTCAAGACCAGCCTGACCAACAGGGTGAAACTCTGTCTCTTCTCAAAAAATACAAAAATCAGCTGGACATGGTGGCGCATGCCTGTAATCCCAGCTACTCGGAAGGCTGAGGCAGGAGAATCGCTTGATCCCGGGAGGTGGAGGTTGCAGTGAGCCAAGATTGCGCCATTGCACTCCAGCCTGGGTGACAGAGCGAGACTGTGTCAAAAAGAAAAAAAAGAAAAGAAAATGATAGTATGATTTGTTAGGAAATTGAGGCACTTTAGCAGACAAGATAGAAAAAAGACGATGAATATTATTTTTATCATTAAACTTGGATGAAAAACTGTTTTGATTGCAAGTCTTGACTAAATAATTATCAGTTCCTCTAAAAAAAAGAAGGCTAGGTGTGGTGGCTCACGCCTGTAATCCCAGCACTTTGGGAGGCCAAGGCGGGCAGATCACGAGGACAGGAGTTCGAGACCAGCCTGGCCAATATGGTGAAACCCCGTCTACTAATAATAAGCTGGATGTGGTGGCGCATGCCTGTAATCCCAGCTACTGGGGAGGCTGAGGCAGGAGAATCACTTGAACCTGGGAGGTGGAGGTTGCAGTGTGCCAAGATTGTGCCACTGCACTCTCCAGCCTGGGAGACAGAGTAAGACTCTGTCTTAAAAAAAAAAAACTTAGCTGGGTGTGGTGGTGCACGCCTGTGGTCCCAGATACTCAAGAGGGTGAGGTGGGAGGATCACATGAGCCCGAGGTTAAGGCTGCAGACAGCCATGATCGCACGCCACTGCATTCCAGCCTGGGCAACAGAGCAAGACCTCATCTCAAAAAAAGAATTTACTATTTTAAAGTGTTTGATTCAGTGGTTTTAACACCACCACCACTACCTAATTCCAGAACATTTTTGCCACGCCAAAAAGAAACTCCATACCCATCTGTAGTCACTCTATTTCCCAAGGCCCCCAACAGCAGGCAATCACTAGTCAGTCTACTGTCTGTCTCTATAGATTTGCCTATTCTGAACATTGCATATAAATGGAATCATAAAATATGTGTCCTCTTCTCATGTCTGGCTTCTTTCACTTACTACAATGTTTTCAAGGTTCACCTATGTTGTAGCAGGTATCAGCATTTCATTCCTTTTAATTGCAAATAATACTCCATTATATGGAGATACACATTTTGTTTATTTACTGTGATTAATGAACATCTGCGGTTGTTTCCACTTTCTGGCTATAAATATTGCTGTTATCGGTATTTGTGTACAAGTTTTTATATGAGCATGTTTTCAGTTCTCTTGAACCCAGTGTGTTCAATGCTAGTCAGTCTTTTAGCTATACATTTTCTTTTTTTTTTTTTTGAGATGGAGTCTCACTCTGTCACCCAGGCTGGAGTGTAGTGGCACGATCTCGGCTCACTGCAACTTCCGCCTCCCTGGTTCAAGTGATTCTCCTGCCTCAGCCTCCTGAGTAGCTGGGATTACAGGCGTGCACCACGCCCTGCTAAGTTATGTATTTTTAGTAGAGGCGGGGTTTCATCATGTTGGTCAGGCTGATCTCGAACTCCTGACCTCGTGATCCGCCCGCCTCTGCCTCCCAAAGTGCTGGGATTACAGGCGTGAGCCACCACTCCCGGCCTCAGCTATACATTTTCAACTGTGACAGAAACAATGAGCAAAAAAGGTAGCTGACTCCCTCCCTACCACCAGACACAATCCTCACTCCAAATCCTTTTCCCAAAAGTAAGCACTGCTAATATTGTATACATTTTTCTTAAAAATTAAACACATATTCAACAATAGTATTGTATTTAAGGGCCTTACAGTCATCATCTATTTAATACTCACAAAAGTCCTGTGGTTGTAGGGATTATGGCCAAATTCATTTCCATGACAAAGAACTAAGTCTTAAGTAACTTGTTCCAGGTTACACAACTACTGAACAGTGGAGTTGAAATTTAAGTCAAGTAGCCTGACTCTAAAACATGCACCAGGGCCCAGCACTTTGGGAGTCTGAGGTGGATCTCCAGACCCAGCTGTTCAAAACCAGCATGGGCAACATAGCGAGACCCCTATCTCTACAAAACTACTAAAAAGAACTGCCAATGCAACGATAAACTTCCAAAGAAATGCTTAAGAAAAAAAAAAAAAGTTCAATTCTGGTAAAATACCTCTGTGGTATTTTAAACTACCCTGGTGCCATCTCCCACTTGGAGCTTGGTAAGCCTTAAGACAACAGCCTGTGTTCTTGGTACAAGTTGGAGGTAGCAATATAAATATTATTTTTATTTTTTTTGAGACGGAGTCTTGCTCTGTTGCCCAGGCTGGGGTGTAGTGGCATAATCTCAGCTCACTGCAACCTCTGCCACCCAGGTTCAAGCGATTCTCCTTCCTCAGCCTCACGAGTAGCTGGGACTACAGGCATGCGCCACTGCGCCCACCTAATGCTTGTATTTTTAGTACAGACGTGGTTTCACCTTGTTGGCCAGGATGGTCTCGATCTCTTGACCTCGTGGTCCGCCAGCCTCAAGCTCCCAGAGTGTTTGGATTACAGGCGTGAGCCACAGCGCCTGGCTGCAATATAATATTAACAAAGAACTCTGGTTGTTTTGACCTGGCTCCCTGAAGGACTGGCTCAAGAGTTTGCTGTGGGGAGTGGGATGGGGCAGTAGCACACATATTTGTCAAAAACAGTTAAGGGTAAATATAGTAGCAATAACAGGGCAAACAATCAACACAGTAAAAAGCCTGGGAAAAAAGGCTGGTGAAGGAGATGCTTTGAGAGTAAGAGCTTTGAAAAGCTCCCACATATTCTGGTAGTCCTAGAAAGCCATGGGCATGTCAGTGCTGAGCAGATATTTAGAAAAGACCTGAAAATGCCCTAAGTTTTCACCTCTGGCTGAATTTCAGGCTCTGCCCATGCAGCAAGTGAAGGCAAAGGCAGAGTTGTTGAAGGTGTGCCTCAACACATCCACAGGACCCATATGCCAAGACTAGGGGAGTTGCTTTTTGCTTCAAGGCATTTTAAAAAATCTGTCAAATTACTAGCTGACCACTAAGCTAATGGAAGAGAGACTTCAATGGCCACACACACAAAAAGAATACAAATTTTACTAAACTCTTTCAGAAAAGGTACTAAAAAGACAACTACAATAAGTGGCAACAAACCTGGGGAGAATCTAATTTCCAGAATCGCCACATTATATCATTCAAAATGTCATTTTTTTTTCCTTTTTTTTTTTTTTTTTTTAGACGGAGTCTTGCACTGTCACTCAGGCTGAAGTGCAGTGGCTCGATCTCAGCTCATTGCAACCTCCACCTCCCAGGTTCAAGTGATTCTCCTGCCTCAGCATCCCGAGTCGCTGGGACCAGAGGCGCGTGCCAGCACACCTGGCTAATTTTCTGTATATTTTTAGTAGAGACGGGGTTTCACCATGTTGGCTAGGCTGGTCTCGAACTCCTGACATCAAATACTCCACCCACCTTGGCCTCTCTCTCAAAGTGTTGGGATTACAGGTGTGAGTCACTGTGCCCAGCCCACAATGTCATTTTCAACAAAAAGTATGAGACATGCAAAGAAAAAAGTATGACTCATACACAGGCAAAAAATAAATTAATAGAAACTGTCCCTAAGGGAGCCCAGATATTAGATTAGACAAAGACTTTATTTATTTATTTATTATTTTTGAGGAGGAGTTTTTTGCTCTTTTTGCTCAGGCTTGGCGTACAATGGCGTGATCTTGGCTCACTGCAACCTCCACCTCCTGGGTTCAAGTGATTCTCCTGCCTCAGCCTCCCGAGTAGCTGGGATTACAGGTGCACACCACCACGCCTGGCTAATTTTTGTATTTTTAGTAGCGATGGGGTTTTGCCATGTTGGTCAGGCTAGTCTTGAACTCCTGACCTCGTGATCCGCCTGCCTTGGCCTCCCAAAGTGCTGGCATTACAGGCATGAGCCATCATGACCGGCCGACTTTATTTATTTAATGTATTGTTTTTGAGACAGAGTTTTGCTTTGTCACCCAGGCTGAAGTGCAATGGCATGATCTCAAGTTCATTGCCCCCTGGGTTCAAGTGATTCTCCTGCCTCAACCTGCCAAGTAGCTGGGATCACAGGCACCCACAACCATGTCTGGCTAATTTTTGTAGTTTTTAGTAGAGACGGGGTTTTCACCATGTTGACCAGCCTGGTCTCAAACTCCTGACCTCAGGTGCCTCCCAAAGTGCTGGGATTACAGTGTGAGCCACCGCACCCAGCCTATTTATTTATTTATTTATTTTTTGAGACAGAGTCTCCCTGTGTTGCCCAGGCTGGAGTGCAGTGGCTTGATTTTGGCTCACTGCAACCTCCGCCTCCCAGGTTCAAGCGATTCTCCTTCCTCAGCCTCCCAAGTAGCTGGGATTACAGGCGCCTGCCACCACACCCAGCTAATTTTTGTATTATTTTAGTAGAGACGGGGTTTCACCATGTTGGCCAGGCTGGTCTCGAACTCCTGACCTCAGGTGATCTGCCCGCATCAGCCTCCCAAAGTGCCACTGTGCCTGGCCAAAGACTTCAAATCAAGTATATTAAATATGTTAAAAGAGCTAAAGGAAATCATGTAGAAAAAAATAAAAGGAACCATAGAATGATGTCTCACCAAATAGAGAATATCAATAGAGACAAATAATGGGCTGCGGTGGCTCACGCCTGTAATCCCAGCACTTGGAGAGGCCAAGGCAGGCAGATACCTGACGTCAGGAGTTTGAGACCAGCCTGGACAACATGGTGAAACCCCGTCTCTACTAAAAATTCAAAAAATTTAGCCGGACATGGGGGTGAGTGCCTGTAATCCCAACTACTTGGGAGGCTGAGGCAGGAGAATAGTTTGTACCCAAGAAGTGGACATTGCAGTGAGCAGGGATCATACCACTGCACTCCAGCCTGGGCAAGGCAACAAGAGTGAAAACTCTGTCTCCAAAATAAATAAATAAATAAATAAATAAGTAAAATTTAAAAAAAAAAAAAAAGAGAGAGACAAATAGAAATTCTAGAGTTTAAAAGTACAACTGGGCCAGGCGTGGTGGCTCACACCTGTAATCCCAGCACTTTGGGACTCTGGGAGGCCAAGGTAGGAGGATCACAAGGTCAGGAGTTCAAGACCAGCCTGGCCAACACAGTGAAACCCCGTTTCTACTAAAAGTACAAAATTTAGTCAGACGTGGTAGCACGTGCCTGTACTCCCAGCTACTCAGGAGGCTGAGCCAGGAGTATCACTTGAACCAGGAGGTGGAGGTTGGAAGTCATAGTGAGCTGAGACCATGCCACTGCACTCCAGCCTGGGCAACAGAGCAAGACTCCATCTCAAAAAAAAAAAAAAGGTACAACTGAAATGAAAAATTTACTAGAGGGGTTCAACAGCAGATATGAGCAGAGAGAAAAAAGAATCAGTGAATTTAAGGAAAGGTCAATTGAGATTTATCCAGTCTGAGAAGCAGAATGAGGAAATGAAGAAAAATGAACAGAACGTTGAGAGACCCAGGAGACATCGACTGTGCCAAAAGTTATATAATGGAATTCCCAGAAGAGAATAGGTCAGAAACATTTGAAGAGATAACAGCCTAAAACTCCCCAAATTTGATAAAAAGACACAAATCTATGTATCTAAGAAGCCCAATTAACCCCAAGTAGGATAAATTCAATATGACCCATACCAATACACAATACAATCGAATTGTTGAAAGACAAAGAGGGCATCTTGAAAACATCAAGAGAAGCAACTCATTACATACAAGGGATCCTCAATAAGATTAACAGCTGATTTCTCACCAGAAACCATGGAGGTCAGAAGGTAACATATTCAAAATGCTGAAAGAAAAACAATCGAACCAAGAATTCTTTATCTGGCAAAACTACCCTTTCAAAAATGAAGGAGAAATTAAGTCATTCCCAGATAAGCAAAAATGGACAGAGTTTGTCACTAGTAGACCTGTCCTATAAGAAAAGCTAAAGTGAGTCGTGCAGGCTGAAAGAACTCAATAGACATTAAACTGAATCCACACAAAATTAAAATGCCAGTAAAAGTAACTTATACAGGTAGACACAAAAGTCTGTAATAACATATTTTGGCTTATTACTCCTCTTTCTTTCTACATTATTTAAAAGACAAGGCTGGGCACAGTGGCTCATGCTTGTAATCCCAGTACTTTGGGAGGCCGAAGTAGGTGAATCACCTGAGGTCAGGAGATCGAGACCAGCCTGGCCAACATGGCGAAACCCCGTCTCTACTAAAAATACAAAAAAATTAGGTGGGCAGGCACCTGTAATCTCAGCTACTCGGGAGACTGAGGCAGGAGAACTGCTGGAACCCAGGAGGCAGAGGGTACAGTGAGCCGAGACAGTGCCACTGCACTCCATCCCAGGCCAACAACATTGAGACTCTGTCTCACACACACACACAAAGACAAATGCGTAATACAAGAATTATAAATCTATGTTAAAGGGCATACAATGTATAAACATGTATTTTGTAGTAACAAATTACAAAATACATGTAATTATTTTGTAATTACAAATGTAATAATGGTGGGGGACACTAAGCTATAGTCTTTTGGATACACTTGAAACTAAGCTGATATTAACACAAACTGAATTGTTACAAACTAAGATGTTAATTATAATCTCCAGGGTAACCCTTAAGAAAATAATACACAATAAAAATGTGTACAACAGCTGGGGTATATTATCATCCTATTCAGAAAAAGCCAGAAACAAATGGCTTCAATATCCCAAGAGTCAATGAACTCAAACCTATATATGTTGAGGGTCTTCCCTGGCTGAGAGAATGCCTTTCTCCAGAACAAAAATAATTAAAACTTAGAAGAAATGCTGGACACACAAAAGAAGGAACTAATTTGCTTGAATGACCTTTAAGGACCAAAAGCACATAATGACTTAACAATACAGTAAAAAAACAAACTCTGGTACAAATAAGTCACAGAGGTAAACAAAAACACAAAACTGAGAAGTCGACTATAGTCATCTGTTACTTTTGTTTTTTTTGAGACGGAGTTTCGCTCTTGTTGCCCAGGCTGCAGTGCAATGGTGCGATCTCAGCTCACCACAACCTCCACCTCCCGGGTTCAAGGGATTCTCCTGCCTCAGCCTCCCGAGTTGCTGGGATTACAGGAATGCGCCACAATGCCCGGCTAATTTTGTATTTTTAGTAGAGATGGAGGTTTCTCCACGTTGGTCAGGCCGGTCTCAAAACTCCCAACCTCAGGTGATCCACCCGCTTTGGCCTCTCAAAGTGCTGGATTACAGACAGGCGTGAGCTACCGTGCCGGACCTCATGTGTTACTATCTTATCTTTGGCTCATGCCTCATTCTGACTCGCTATACCACTGGGAGGCAGGCTGGGCGTGGTGGCTCACGTCTCTAATCCCAGCACTTCAGGAGGCTGAGGCAGGCAGATCACCTGAGGTCGGGAGTTTGAGACCAGCCTGACCAACATGGAGAAACCCCATCTCTACTAAAAACACAAAATTAGTCGGGTGTGGTGGTGCATGCCTGTAATCACAACTACTCGGGAGATTGAGGCAGGAGAATCACTTGAACCCAGGAGGCTGAGTTTGCGGTGAGCCGAGATCGCTCCATTGCATCCCAGCCTGGGAAAAAAAAGGCAAAACTCCGTCTCAAAAACAAAACAAAACAAAACAAAAAAACAAAAAAAAACTGGCAGGAATTAACCGAGAAAGCCAATAATTTTTCCCCAGGTTTCTTACATCCTGTATTTGTTTCAAGGCATATTATGCTTTAAAACCCTAAAACTGTCAGAAAATATATCAAAAATAAAAAAGATCAGTATTAATCTCATGCAAAGGAGATAACACGTTTTGATAACACAGCAAGACTAACTCAGAAAGACTAGTTTAATGTATCTAGTAGTCATTAAAATATATGTAAATCAGATTTTCCTAGTGAAAATCACAAAAGAAGTATGGAGTACCTCTTACTCAAAATGCTTAGAACCAGAAGTGTTTTGGGTTTTTTTCAGATTTTGGAATACTGTATTATACTTGCAGTTGAGCATCCCAAATCTGAAATTCTGTGTCATGTTGGCATTCAAAAAGTTCTGGACTTTGGAACAGTTCAGATATCAAATTTTCAAATCCGGATGCTCAATCTGACATAAACAGTAATTTTTCACTTTATGCTTTCAGTATTCATTTGAAAATTTTTGGACAGCGGGGTCTTTGCACAAATTTAGGATCAATTTTGTTAGGAATGCAAGCATTGACGTGCAGGCCAATGCGGGAGGATCACTTGGGATCAGGAATTCAAGATCAGTGTGGGAAACATACCAAAACCCCATCTATACAAAAAACATTTTAAATTAGCTGGGCATGGTGGTGTGCACCTGTAGATCCAATTACTTGGAAAGCTGAGACAGGGGGATTACTTGAACCATGATTGCACCACTGCACTCCAGCCTGGGTGATAGAGCAAGACCCCATCTCTCAAAAAAAAAAGAGTGACAGGGATGAATGTAAAAAGTACATGCTACCTACAAAAAAAGAAAAAAAAGAAAAGAAAAAAAAAGTTAGGTGTACAAATGTCTAAACTGTATATATTTTTTCCCTCTCCATCTCTGATCCTATCATAGAGGTAATTCATCAATGTTAACAGCTTAATATGTATCCTTTCATAATTCTTTGTTTATATAAACATGCATAAAGAATTTCTGTATTTTAAATAGAATTTCAGTTTCTAAATATATTATGCATAAAATCCTCCCTAGTCGATACAGGTATTGTATACTTAACTTCTTTTTTTTGTTTTGTTTTGAGACGAGTCTCGCTTCATCACTTCAGGCTGGAGTGGCTGGGATCTCAGCTCACTAAAAGCCCCGGCCTCCCGGTTTACGCCCATTCTCCTGCCTCAGCCTCCCCGAGTAGCTGGGACTACAGGCATACCGCCACCCTCCGCTAGTTTTTGTACTTTTAGTAGAGACGGGCCACCTGCAGCAGGCCAGGATAACTGGACCTCCCATCTTCATGATCCGCCTCCTCCGCCTCAGCCCCCAAAGTGCTGGGATTACAGGCTTGAGCCACCGCGTCTCGCCTTTAGTTTTTCTGTATTTTGAGTAGAGACGGGGATTTCACCATGTTAGCCAGGATGGCTGGATCTCCTGGGATCTCGCGATCCGCCTGCCTCGCCTCCCAAAGTGTTAGACACAGCTTTGGTTTCACCTACCAGCCTTAGCTTTTTGTATTTTTCAGTAGAGACGGGGTTTCACCTTGTTAGCCAGGATGGTCTCGATCTCCTGACCTCGTGATCCGCCCGTCTCGGCCTCCCAAAGGGCTGGGATTATGGGCTTGAGCCACCGCGCCCGGCCTACTTCACTTTTTAATGGATACAACACCACTTACTCAACCACCCCCTTCTGATGTACACTTACGTTCCCACTTTTTGCCATTACACACAATCCTGCTATGATCTTTTTTTTTTTTTTTTTTTTTAGTAGAGACAAGGTAATAGTGCTTCCTATAGGATATATTCCTGTAAGTGGGAATAACTGTGTTAAGGGCCATGTGTATTTTAACTGTAAGAGATGACAAATTATTATAAAAATGTGGCAATATGCATTCCTATTATACTATTTGGGTGCATCCCTTCTGCTGTATCTTCAACAATTTCAGATATTATATATGTATTGTATTTTATTTTTGCCATCAGATGAGCTAAAAATGACATTTGTTTTCCTTTACAGCTTCTGGAAAGTCTTTTTCCACAATGAGATTACATTTCCTGTATTTTCTCTCAATATTTTTATAGTTTCAAGTTTTTACATTTAAATCTTTAGTTCATGTAAACATTTGAGTATGTGAAGGATCTGTGTTTTTCCATATAAATTACATCATCCCCCACTAATGAAAGCTTATTCCTCATGTTTATCATAATTAAATTCCCATGTCTGTATCTATTCTGAGATTCTTTATTCCGTAATTGTGTATTTCTATACCAATATCAAAAAATGAAAGAATACAAGGAACACAAACCTTTCATCTAGATTCAAACAGCCTTTTGCCTGTTTTCTCTATTTTTTTTTTTTTTTGCTTAACCATTTGAGAAGTTGCAGGCATGATCTTTCAACCTCAACTATTTCAATTTTTTAATTTTAATTTTATTTTATTTTATTTTTTTTGAGACAGAGTCTCACTCTGTCACCCAGGCTGAAATGCAGTGGCACGATCTCGTCTCACTGCAACTTCCACCTCCCAAGTTTAAGTGCTTCTCCTGTCTCAGGCTCCCGAGTAGCTGGGACTACAAGCACATGCCACCACGACCCACTAATTTTTGCATTTTTAGTAGACATGGGGTTTTGCCATGTTGGCCAGGCTGGTCTCGAACTCCTGACCTTGTGATCCATCTGCCTCGGCCTCCCAAAGTGCTGGGATTACAGGTGTGAGCCACCACACCTGGCCTGTGATTTCTATTTCTAAAGTACAAGAATAATGTATATATGTATTACACCTTTTTGAGACGGAGTCACTCTGGCTGGAGTGCAGTGGCCGGATCTCAGCTCACACTGCAAGCTCACTTCCCGGGTTCACGCCATTCTTCTGCCTTCCCAGCCTCCCCGGTAGCTGGGACTACCACTGGCCTGCTTTTTGTATTTCTTAGTAGAGACGGGTTTCACCTCCTGCGGTTAGCCACAGGATGGTCTCTTCATCTCCTGACCTCATGATCCGGCCATCTCGCCTCCCAAAGTGCTGCTGGGATTACAGGCTTGAACCACCGCGCCCGGCCTACACTCATCTTTTTTACTTGATCTGTTCAATTCTGAAAGTGGTTTATCCAAGTCCTCCACTACAGTAGACAGAATATGTGACCCAGTCTGAGAATTGTTGTCTCATAAGGAACTTTTTTTGGAGACGGACTTCTTATTGCCCAACACCCTTGAGTGCAATGGCACTATCTCGCTCACAACCTCCCACCTCCCGGGTTCAAGAGATTCTCCTGCCTGCCTCCCGAGTAGTTGGGATTACAGGCATGTTTCAATGTCTCCAGCTAATTTTTGTATTTTTAGGGAGAGACTTAGGTTTCTTCATGTTAGTCAGGCTGGTCTCGAACTCCTGACCTCAGGTGATCCACCCACCTTGGCCTCCCAAAGTGCTGGGGTTACAGGCGTGAGTAACCCCAGCACTTTTTTTTTGAGATGGAGTCTCGCTTTGATGCCCAGGCTGGAGTGCAGTGGCGCAATCTCAGCTCACTGCAATCTCTGCCTCCTGGGTTCAAGCAATTCTCCTGTCTCAGCCTCCAGAGTAGCTGGGATTATAGACCCCTGCCACCACACCTGGCTTTTCTTATTTTTATTTTTATTATTATTTTTTGAGATGGAGTCTCGCTCTGTCACCAGGCTGGAGTGTAGTGGCGCATTTCAGCTCACTGCAACCTCTGCCTCCCCAGTTCAAGTTATTCTCCTGCCTCAGCCTCCCGAGTAGCTGGGATCACAGGCGCGTGCCGCCACGTCCAGCTAAATTTTGTATTTTTAGTAGAGATGGAGTTTCACCATGTTGGCCAGGATGGTCTCGATCTCTTGACTTCGTGATCCGCCTGCCTCGGCCTCCCAAAGTGCTAGGATCACAGGCATGAGTGACTGTGCCCGGCCTTTTGTATTTTTAATAGAGACCGCGTTTCACCATGTTGGCCAGGCTGGTCTCGAACTCCTGATCTTGTGATCCGCCCTCCTCAGCCTCCCAAAGTGCTGGGATTACAGGCGTAAGAGACACCCCGCCCAGCCAGGAATTAACATTTTTGATAACTGATACTTTGTCTTATGTCTTTCACCATAATTTCATGTTTACTTTTCTTATGCTTTTTCAAATGTTCTATTAACTATTTCTTTCCTATGCTGTTTATTTTCCTACACTTAATAGCTTTAACTATTTTCCTAACAATTAAAAACGTACTCCAAGAGCGGGAGGCAGTGGCTTATGCCTGTAATCCTAGCACTTTGGGAGGCTGAGGCGGGTGGATCACAAGGTCAGGAGATCGAGACCATCCTGGCCAACATGGTGAAACCTGGTCTCCACTAAAAATATAAAAATTAGCCAGGCGTGGTGGTGTATGCCTGTAGTCCCAGCTACTCAGGAGACTGAGGCAGGAGAATTGCTTGAACCCGGGAGGCGGAGGTTGCAGTGAGCTAAGATCACACCACTGTACTCCAGCCTGGGCAACAGAGCGACACTCCATCTCAGAGAAAACAAACAAACAACAACAAAAAACAACTCTCTACACCCATTTAGAATGCCTTTCCTTCTCCAATATACCCAACCCAATGCCTGCTCTGAGCCAAGGCAAGCCTTTTAAAATTATTTTACTTACACACTTCTTCCCTCCCAATCTTCAGTTTTGTGGAATTTAGCACTGGTAGATTCCTACTATTAGGTTTTCTCTTACTATATGTTTTAAAATAATTTTTGAATTGAATACTTGACACTTTACATTATCCATTTATATTTTACTAAATTCATCACTCAGGACAGGCACGGTGGCTCACACTTGTAATCCCAGCACTTTGGGAGGCCAAGGCGGGCAGATCACCTGAGGTCAGGAGTTCAAGACCAGCCTGGCCAACATGGCAAAACCCTGTCTCTACCAAAAATACAAAAATTAGCTGGGTGTGGTGGCGGGCACCTGTAATCCCAGCTACTGGGGAGGCTGAGGCAAGAGAATTCCTAGAACCTGGGAGGTGGAGGTTGCAGTGAGCAGAGACTGCACCCTGTACTTCAGCCTAGGCAATAAGAGCAAAACTCTGACTCAAAAAAAAAAAAAAAAAAAAAAAAAGATACAAAAATTAGCCTGGTGGGGCCGCGTGCAGTGGCTCACGCTTGTAATCCCAGCACTTTGGGAGGCCGAGACGGGCAGATCACGGGCTAAGGAGATCTAGACCATCCTGGTTAACACGGTGAAACCCCATCTCTACTAAAAATACAAAAAAAATTAGCCAGGAGTTGCGGTGGGCACCTGCAGTCCCAGCTACTCGGGAGGCTGAGGCAGGAGAATGGCGTGAACCCAGGAGGTGGAGCTTGCAGTGAGCCAAGACCATGCCACTGCACTCCAGCTGGGGCAACAGAGCAAGACTCCGTCTCAAAAAAAAAAAAAAAAAAAAAATTAGCTGAGCATGGTGGTGCTCCCTTGTAGTCCCAGCCACTCAGAAGGCTAAGGCAGAAGAATTGCTTGAGTTTGGGAGGCAGAGGCTGCAGTGAGCCAAAATCACGCCACTGCACTCCAGCCCGGGTGACACAGCAAGACCCTGTCTCAAAAACAAGAATAAATAAATTCATCACTCATAATTGTTTCTTTCTCTTTTTTTGACATGGAGTCTCACTCTGTTGCCCAGGTTGAAGTGCAGCTGCACGATCTCGGTTCACTGCAACCTCTGCCTCCCGAGTAGCTGGGATTACAAGCGTGTAACACCATGCCTGGCTAATTTATGTATTCTTAGTAGAGATGGGGTTTCACCATGTTGGCCAGGCTCCTCTCGAACTCCTGACCTCAGGTGATCGGCCCACCTCAGCCTCCTAAAGTGCTGGGATTACAGATATCTGCCACCATGCCGGCCACTCATAATTGTTTCTTATATTATCATCTTCCCCTAACTTCCTATCTTTGTAAAATAGTTCCAAAGGCTACCTGAGGATTTATCATTCTAAGCCAGTGTCCAAAATATCTTTTGTCTTCATGTTTGAATAAAAATGTTAGTTGTATGGCCTGGCGCAGTGGCTCAGGCCTGTAATCCCATCACTTTGGGAGGCTGAGGTGGGTGGATCATTTGAGGTCAGAAGTTCTACAAAAGCCTGGCCAACATCGTGAAACCCTGCCTCTACTAAAAATACAAAAATTAGCCGGGCATGGTGGCAGGCACTTGTAGTGTCAGCTACTCAGGAGGTTGAGGCAGGAGAATCGCTTGAATCCGGGAGGTGGAGGTAGCAGTGAGCCAAGATCACGCCACTGCATTCCAGCCTGGGCGACAGAGAGCAAGACTGTCTCACAAAAAAAAAAAAAAAAAAAAGTTGTAACACCAGTATTTCCATGTAAATGTGCTGGAAAAAAAAAAGTAGCTGTAACAGTATTCTGAGACGTCTGTTCTTCCTGTCAATAATCTATTGTCAATAATTCCAACTTTCAATGTTGCAGAAAATCAATTTTCTTTCCTTTTAAAAATCCCGTTCTAGGCTGGGCGCAGTGGCTCACGCCTATAATCCCAGCATTTTGGGAGGCCAAGGCAGGTGGATCACTTGAGGTGAGGAGCTCGAGAGCAGCCCTGGCCAACATGGTGAAACCCCATGTCTTCTAATACAAAATATAAGCCAGGTGTGGTGGTGCACAGCTGTAGTCCCAGCTACTCAAGAGGCTGAGGCAGGAGCATTGCTTGAACCTGGGAGGCAGAGGTTGCAGTGAGCTGAGATGGTGCAACTGCATTCCAACCTGAGCAACAGAGTGAGACCGCATTTCAAAAAATAAAAATAGGCCGGGCACAGTGGCTCACATCTGTAATCCCAACACTTTGGGAGGCCGAGGGGTGCGGATCACGAGGTCAAGAGATTGAGACCAGCCTGGTCAACATGGTGAAACCCCGTCTCTAAAAATACAAAAATTAGCTGGGCGTGGTGGCACATGCTTATAGTCCCAGCTACTGGGGAGGCTGAGGCAGCAGAACCACTTTTGGGAGGCGGAGGTTGCAGTGAGCCAAGATTGCACCACTGCACTCCAGCCTGGTGACAAAGTGAATCTCCGTCTCAAAAAACTAAGTAAAAATTTAAAAATCCTGTTCTAGATGACAGCTTAAGATGTTTAACACTTAAATTCATATATTTCACCAGATTTTGGTTAGGTAAGGGCAATTTTTTCCCAGTACTGCTGCCTGGAAGTCAGCAAACCCTTTCAATTTATCAACTTAGGGCTTTATTGTGTCTTCAGCTGTTTTCCCTTCTGAAATGCCTCTTAAGACATATTGGTTTCCAGCAGCGTCCTTTTACATTGTCTATGGAAGTTTAAAATAAAGAAATCTTTTAGGTTTTACAATCTTTCTCCACTAGTTTCATCTTTTAAGAATTCTCATTAAAATTCAAATACAGTTCTCTTCTGTTTCTTTCATTAATCTACCTTCATAGGCACCATCTTTTCTCATTCCCTTGGACTGTTTTGAACCACTGTGATCCTTACCTTATTTGCATATATATATTTAATCGTATTTTATGCATATAATACGTTTAAGCATACTTCCTTTGGCAGTTAGAGAGGATTGCAAAATTTTTCAATTGGTCTGTTTTCCACACTGAAGTCTGTGAAAAGCACTGAATTTTTTGTTTTACTATTTGGTGCAATAAGGTAACGATTAAAAAACATGGGCTCGGCCGGGCGCGGTGGCTCAAGCCTGTAATCCCAGCACTTTGGGAGGCCGAGACGGGCGGATCACGAGGTCAGGAGATCGAGACCATCCTGGCTAACACGGTGAAACCCCGTCTCTACTAAAAAATACAAAAAAATAGCCGGGCGCGGTGGCGGGCGCCTGTAGTCCCAACTACTCGGGAGGCTGAGGCAGGAGAATGGCGTGAACCCAGGAGGCGGAGCTTGTAGTGAGCTGAGATCCGGCCACTGCACTCCAGCCTGGGCGGCAGAGCGAGACTCCGTCTCACAAAAAAAAAAAAAAAAAAAAAAAAACATGGGCTCTGGGCTAGGGCGGTGGCTCACACCTGTAACCCCAGCACTTTAGGAGGCCAAGGTGGGTGGATCACGAGGTCAGGAGATCGAGACCATCCTGGCTAACACAGTGAAACCCCGTCTCTACTAAAAATACAAAAACAAAAATTAGCTGGGTGTGGTGATAGGGCCTGTAGTCCCAGCTACTCGAGAGGCTGAGGCAGGAGAATGGTGTGAACCCTGGAGGCGGAGGTTGCAGTGAGCCGAGATTGTGCCACTGCACTACAGCCTGGGTAACAGAGTGAGACTCCATCTCAAAACAACAACAAAAAACCATGGGCTCTGGAACCAGGCTGCTTTACTGTGTGACTATGGCAAGTTATTTAACCTGAGTCTCGGTTTCCTCATCTGTTACATGGGAATTAATAACTACCTAGTTAGAGAACCTGGCACATAACAATTAGCATTATCTATCTCGGTGATTAAACGTTTAGGGCAGTTAAAGGTCTCTAGACCAAGGGACAAGGTAAAAATCACAGATCTTAAACCTACAGAGATGAAACAATGTCACAGGAAAATCCCAAAGTCTACCCTAATCTCAACGGTAGTGTAATAAGGGTAATTAGGTGAGAGCAAGGATGGATCATCCTTACTGATAAAACCTCCGGTACATTAGAAATGTCACCCAAATTTATACAAACTGATAAAGGAAGCAGAGGCAATTCAAATCCCCCAAACTTGTGCCCCTCCAATATGGTGGCCATCAGCTACATAGATCTATTTAATTTAAATTTAGTTCTTCATTTACACTAGCCACATCTCAAGTGCTCATAACTACACACAGTACCTCATCATTGGACAGCACCACTCTATAAACAATGAAAAAATTAAGAAAAAAGGGAGTTACTGGAACTGAACCTTAGCCTATGTCGAATGCAAACTATTCATGCACCTGTGCAACAGGTGGTCTAGATCACAAAGGCAAAGACTTGGACAACTTTAATTTAGACCACAGTCAGAAGACCTTAGACCACAGAAGACTGTAGGTTCAAATCCCAGCTATGCTACTTAACCACCTTAAAGTACCCTAGACTTGTCACTAAATCACACAGCACCACATAATGGTTAACAGCACACAATCTCTGGACTATGTGGATTTGAATTCCGACCATCATTAGCTATGTGACATTGGGCAAGTTACTTCACATCTCATTTGTTATCTTCATTTTATAGTAGGGCCTATCTTCTAGCTATGTTGTGGATCAAATTAGTTAATATTTGTAAAAGCAATCAGAACAACGCCTGGCATTATTAAGTGTTACATAAATATTTGCTACATAAAAATAATCTCTCAAGCTTCTATTTCCTTAATTCCCAAGTAGGCAAGATAAAACTTGCTCTGTTGGGAGGCCAAGGCGGGAGGATCACGAAGTCTGGAGATCGAGACCATCCTGGCTAACACGGTGAAATCCCATCTCTACTAAAAATACAAAAAATTAGCCAGGCGTGGTGGCAAGCGCCTGTACTCCCCACTACTCGGGAGGCGGAGGCAGGAGAATCGCTTGAACCCGGGGAGGCGGAGGTTGCAGTGAGCCGAGATTGCGCCACTGCACTCCAGCACTCTAGCCTGGCGAGAGTGAGACGCCATCTCAAAAAAAAAAAAAAAAAAAAGTTAAAAGAAAAAAACTTGCTCTGCCCATTTCACGTTTCATGGTAATGAATAACAGGATGTAAATTACAACAAAATGTTTTAAAAGCACAAAACGTTATTAGATTACAAGGCAGAGGTCTTGCCTTCCACATTCTTTAATCTCCCACAGTATCAACCAAATTGCTAAGTGTTGATTTAATAAATTTAAAAATTTTCACTAAAACTGGAGCATCACACTCTAGAGTCATAAACGGATAAACCTGAATAAGGTGCAGAGTGCTTAAGGAAAAACCTGCTATAAACTCATTCTGACCCAAAGAGGGTGAAATCACCTCAATTTGAGTTCCTAAGGAGCAATATGCACAGCCTTGAATCATTAGAGGAAATCTCCATTCCCTAACCTCCATTCCTTAAAGAAACACAAATGGGCTCTATAGTTATTGTCAAGTTACCTATCCTGTGATATTTTTTGGTGAAAAACAGTTTTCTTCAAGTTCACAACTGACAAGTGGTATAAACAGACTAATTTTCCCCAAATATCCTGTCTTTCACTAACTGGAAACAGAATGACAAAAGCAAATAGTGGAGTCTCATTAAAAATTATTATAGAGAACTTTTACTTATTGCAAACCTAACCTATGCCAGATGAAATTTCAAAAGCGACTTAATGAAAATATAAACCAACGTCTGATCTAACTGCTCTAATGAAATCTGAAAAAACAATGCCACGACGTTCCAACATTAGCCAGCACACCCAACATGAGCATCTGCTTTCCGTTGGAATAAACGTCAAAGGCTGTCAGCTGCTACACCTTCCAAGGCAAATTGGAAGCCAAATTCTTTCTAGAGTTTGGGGTTTTTATGAGTTGATACGGGTGCCAAATCAGAGAAAAGAGAAACAAAAGGAAACAGGTAAGACCCCTTTTAAGAGTCACTAAAAAATATCACTGGTGGCTGCTGCAACAAATGTTTACAAGACATAAGTTCACCACAAGCCTTATTTATTTTTGGTGGCGGTGGCGGGGAAGGAGAGTAAGCACAGAAAATTATTAAAAGGTGAGAGGACCTTACAGTTCATCTAACTCAACGTCCTCCTAGGGTAAGGGTTCCCAGTATTCCAAAGGTTCTTTTTTCCGGGACCTGAGCTACAATACAACCAAAAATAAGGGGTCGGGATGGCAAAGAAACGGAAGAAAGACGATCATCTGATCAGGCCCGTCGACGGTGGCAGCGTTCCCCCAGAACGCCAAGAGTCCGCCAGTTCCTCCGCCCCTCTCTCCCCAAACCCCAGCCTCGGCTAAGGCGCGCACGCGCAGCAAGTAGGGGCTGCGCGTGGCGACGCGCAGGCGTAAAGTGGGTAGAAACAATGAGCTTTGTTGCCGAGGCGGTGGTTGGGGGCAGGGGAAAGGGTACCCGGCGGAGGAAGAAAGGACCGGGGGAATGGGCAATAAGGCGAAGTGCTATCCCGGCAGCCCTCGCGCCACTGAGGACCCGGATAGAGAGCTGCGAGATCCAAATCATTAATAATGACAATGAAAAAAAAAGCGACGGCCATGTCTCAGAGAACAGAGAGACGAAGTCGGCCCAAGCTAATCCCTCAGACTTGGTGGAAAGAGGCAGTGAACAACCGAGGCCGCAAGGGACTCGGTGGCCAATCACCCAGGGAACCCTTTAGGCCCCTCTGCCGTCGCCGACGTGCTGTCGCTCGACCGCCGCACCCCTATCGCTACTCCGCCCGAGGGGACCCCCTCACCCAGTGCACAGCAGCGGGGACGGCAGCCAACGAATCCTGTCGGCCTCCGCGGATCTCCACAGGCAGCGCCGCTCCCCCGCTCGACGTGCGCTTCGCCCGCCGCCTCCCTTCTCCAGTCCAAACAAACACCCTAGCCCGGAAGTGACTTCACTTCCGTCGCCGCCAGCCCCGCCCTCTTTTCTGTCAGCTCTGCCCTCCGAGGCCACTAGAGGCCGCGCGCGAGAACGCGCGACCCTGAAGGCTGTCTCGAAGGCTGTCTCCAAGGCTGCACACGGGTGCACGCGCAACGGCGTTTTAGCGTGCCCCTGCGGCCGCCTGCCGGGGGTACCGGGAACGCTGTCGCACGTTCTCTCTGAGAGGCAGGAATGGGGGCGTACCACTGTTCCCACACCCGCCCATCTTCCGGGAATGATGGGATGCAATGAGTGAGGCAGCTGGACACTGAAGAGCACCCTGACAAGACACACAGGCGTGGACTTTTACAGACGTCACACACACACCCCAAAAAAGTAATATTTAGATAATGACATAGCACACACACACCCATACACACCCCAAGAATGATACACAATGTCACACAAACAGCGACATGCACCGAGTCACATCAAGATCCTGACACAGAAAAATAATAAACTAAGGGTAATCACAGAGGCGTACTAAATGATATGCAAACACCCGCACTCAGACACGTGCAGGCACAAAAACACACTTTTTGAAGCTGGATGCAAACGCAAAATACAAATACATGTGCAAACTTCTTTGTGGCTAAAGGAGGAAATGCTGTTTCCACACAGGATAGAAGAGTGTGACCTCTGGGTTCAAGAATTTCCTAGTCCGTGGCCGGGCGCGGTGGCTCAAGCGTGTAATCCCAGCACTTTGGGAGGCCGAGACGGGCGGATCACGAGGTCAGGAGATCGAGACCATCCTGGCGAACACGGTGAAACCCCGTCTCTACTAAAAAATACAAAAAACTAGCCGGGCGAGGTGGCGGGCGCCTGTAGTCCCAGCTACTTGGGAGGCTGAGGCAGGAGAATGGCGTAAACCCGGGAGGCGGAGCTTGCAGTGAGCTGAGATCAGCCTGCACTCCAGCCTGGAGCGACAGGAGCCAGACTCCATCTCAAAAAGGAATTCCTAGTCCATGATTCTCGGTGCACCGGCCCCATAGTTATTCTTACCCATGCTTCCTTCCCGTCATCGTTGAGAAGCCCCAAGATACATTTCTAGTGACACTAAGCAATGTAAAGGAAAGTATGGCTGAGGCGTAGTGGCCTCAAGCCTGTAATCCCAGCACTTTGGGAGGCCAGGGCAAGGCTGAGGATCCACACCAAAGTCCAGGAGATGAGACCATCCTGGCTAACCGCGGTGAAACCCACGTTTCTACTAAAAAGCTAAAAACCTTAGCCAGGCGAGGTGGCAGGCGTGCCTGTAGTCCCAGCTACTCCAGGAGCTAGAGAGCAGGAAGAATGGCAATAAACCCAGGGAGGCGGAGCTTTGCGCAGTGAGCTGAGATCCGGCCACTGCACTTCTCCCAGCCTGGGCGACAGAGGCCAGACTCAGTCTCCAAGAGAGAGTATGTTTTTTTGTTTGTTTGAGACAGAGTCTGGCTCTCTTATAAGCTGAAGTGCAATTTAATGCCATCTTATCCCATGCAGCATCCACCTCCCGGAGTTTCTTTATTCTCCTGCCACAGCCTCCCGAGTAGCTGGGACTACAGGTGCACACCACCACACCCCGCCAATTTTTGTACTTTTAGTAGAGATAGAGGTTTCACCGTGTTGGCCAGGATGGTCTCGATCTCCTGACGTCGTGATCCACCTGCCTCAGCCTCTCAGAGTGCTGGGATTACAGGTGTGAGCCACCGCACCCGGCCAAGAGTATGTGTTTTACAAATCTGGATGTTCAAATGTGTAGACACTATCTTTGAAAGAGGGACATAAACTAGTTTCTTCCCTTTGGAGAGGGAAAATGAGCGACTAGGAAACGGGTGCAAATAACTATCTTTTCACTCTCCTGAAAAATTTGAATCTTTTAAAAACAATTTGTTTGTAGTATTTACTAAGACAAAAAATTCCCTCCATGGGAAGGCTTTAATTTAGAAACAGGGTTGTTTCTCTTCAGAGCTATTTCATTCACTGAATACTGTTCTGGGCCAGTCCAAAGCCCCAAAGAAATGAATGCAGGTGGTTCTACCCTAGCTCCTGGGTCAACCACTTTGGCAGCACTTACAGGTCTATATTCTAAACTGTGAAGATAAGCTATCAACCTGAGGCTGCAGGAAGTCTGAACAGAACAACATAGGTATTTATATAGTCTGAGATGACCCAGACACTCTTCTGAAGACACAGTCTTGCTCTATCACCCCGGCTGGAGTGCAGTGGCATGATCACAGCTCACTACAGCCTCAACCTTCCTGGCTCAAGCAATCCTCCCACCTCAGCTTGTGAAGTAGCTGAGTACCACCATGCCTGGCTAATTTTTGAATTTTTTGTAGAAATGAGGTTTTGCCACATTGCCCAGGCTGGTCTTGAACTCCTGGGTTCAAATGATCTGCCCACTTCAGCTTCCCAAGGTGCTGGGATTACAGCTGTGAGCCACACGGCCTGGCCTAACCCAGACTCTCTTAAAAGGTAAACACGAAACCGGGCGCGGTGGCTCACGCCTGTAATCCCAGCACTTTGGGAGGCGAGGTGGGCGGATCATGAGGTCAGGAGTTCGAGACCAGCCTGGCCAACATGGTGAAACCCTGTCTCTACTAAAAATACAAAAATTAGCCAGATGTGTTAGCACACTCCTGTAGTCAGCTACCCATGAGGCTGAGGCAGGAGAATCGCTAGAACCTGGGAGGGAGGTGGAGGCTGCAGTGAGCCGAGACCATGCCATTGCATTCCAGCCTGGGTGACAGAGTGAGACTCTGTCTTAAAACAAACAAAAAGGTAAACGTGAGATAATTGAATTTGTTATTTAGTAACACAATCCACTTAACTGGTTATAATGGTAATAAAAAATATTTGATAAATCATGTGAAACACTCAAAAGACCAATGCTGTTTTTCCCACACAAAGGGGTTAAGATCTCAATTTCCAGATTGCATTGAGAGTTCACCACTGTGGCTAAGCGTCAGGGGCCCAGTATTTCCTTGGCATTCTCTAGACACAAGGACACTGCTCGATTGCAAAATAAACTTCAATGTAACAATATTATGCTTGGATAGTGATGGTGATGATCTATAAACGGAAAACAAAATAATGAAGGCTAATAAGTTTGCTAATGATAAGGAAAGACACTGCAATGGGACCAACAGAGAGATCCAGTTTTAAAACACTGAAAAAATTTACGTAGCTGGTTCACATAGTAACCATCTTAAGATGGAGGTTGAAGTAGAAATCAGAAGACCCAGGATGGCTGAGTAGGCCCCACTGTAAATCATCACCTTCCTACAGACCTCTCATTTCTCATCAATGTAAAAAGTATGTACCTTCTTACCCCAACACTCCAAATATAGGAATCTACCCAAATGGACAGATGTAAAGAGAGACATGTAAGAATATAGCCTGGTTATAAAACCCAAAAGATCAAAATGCCTAACAGGAAATTGGTTAAATGAATAATGATGCATTAAAATAAAATCATTTAAAATATGTATATTCATTGATATAGAATATATCAATGCTTTTTTAAAAAGCAGGTTGCAAAACAGCATGTTTGTACAATCTTTCAAAATTTTATATGTAAACAGGCACGAGTAGATATAAATGCCAAGTATCCGATAGAGTGGTCATCAAAATGTTAATTGTAGTATTTCCAGGTGGTCAGATTTCAAAGGAATCATTATTTTCTGAATTTTAAAATATTGTCTAAATTCTCTAGGAAAGCTTGAATTGCATATTGCATTTATAAACAGGAAAACACCCCCTTCCCCACCCCAAAATGAACTCTAACATAGGTTCCTATAGTGCTTTGGTAATGGTCTTGTCCCTATGCTCCTTTGTATTAAGCTAGGCAGAGACTGTAGCTAGCTAGGGCAGGTACGTAGGGTTGAGTAAGGGCCTAACACTGCAGGGTAAGCAAAGGTCCCTGCTCTGAATGAGGTGAGGCGATAAAATATTATTCAGCTTTTAAAATGCCTACTTATGTCTGCACTGATCTAGGCACTGAGGATACCACAGACAGTAAGTGGTAGGTTTTCCTAAAAAAGTTGTTTAGTGAAGTTTAAAACTCACCTGGCCTTAAAGAGCCAAACTTGTGTAGGTTGAATAGGCAGCACGGTCAGGATTTGGAAAACAATGTGTAGGTGTAGAATAGGTAAACGTTTTTGCAGAATCATCATGTGTGCCTACAGATGTGCTGAATAACTGGAAAGGCAGAAGCAATTCCTCTCTTCCAGCTGGAAAAACCCTTCCCTGCTGACTTTGTGCAGCTCAGCTTTTTGTTTCCATGTCCTCCCCATGTTCGGCTCTCTAGAAGCTTGCCTTTTAAAATAAGATGGGCCAGAGATACACTTGGAGTTTCAGCAGAAGCAACCAAAATCAGAAAAATGAACTAGGAAGTATCATGAAAGTCTCCCTATCCATTACAGCAATCATCACTTAAACTGCAATCCTTTTCCACAGGCTCTCACACCATAAAGCAGGTTTCCCTATTCAAATAGGGCATAGGCTAGGTTCTGTGGCTCACACCTATAATCCCAGCACTTTGGGAGGCTGAGGCAGAGGAATGCTTGAGGCCAGGAGTTCAAAACTAGCCTGGGAAACTTACCAAAACCCCGTGTTCACAAAAAATTTTTAAAAATAGCTAAGTGTGGTGGCACATTCCTGTAAATCCCAGTTACTCATATGCTGAGGCAGGAAGCTTGCTTAAGCCTAGGAGTTCGAGGCTGCCATGAGCTATCAGTGTGCCACCGCATCCCAACCTGGTAAGACGGTGAGGCTGTCTCTAAAAAAAAAACAGGTTGGGGTGGGCCAGGTACAGTGGCTCACACCTGTAATCCTAGCACTTTGGGAGACCGAGGTAGGCGAATCACTTGAGGTCAGGAGTTTGAAACCAGCCTGGGCAGCATGATGAGACCCCCATCTCTTCTAAAAGTACAAAAATAAAAATTAGCCAGGTGTGGTTGCACACCTGTAGTCACAGCTACTGGGGAGGCTGAGGCAGGAGAATCACTCGAAACTGGGAGGTGGAGGTTGCAGTGGGCTGAGATCACGGCACTGCACCCCAGCCTGGGTGTCAGAGCAAGAATCCCTCTCAAAAAAGAAAAAACAAACAAAAATCAACAACAAAAAACTAGGGTTTATGCAAGTGTAGCAAAAAAAGTAAAATGTGCCGGGCATGGTGACTTACCCCTATAATCCCAGCACATTGGGAGGCCTAGGGGGATCTCTTTAAGTCCATGGATTTGAGACCAGCCTGAGCAACATAGCAAGACTGCATCTTCTAGACACATACACACACAACCCCTACAAAAATTAGCTGGGCATGGCAGCACATGGCCGTAGCCCTAGCTACTTGAGAGGTGGAGGCAGGTGGATCACCTGAGTCCCGGAGTTCGAGGCTGCAGTGAGCTATGATTGTCATTTATTGCCTGGGTGACAGCGCCAAAGCCCGTCTCAAAACAAAAACAAAACAAAACAAATAGAGTTGATAGTTATTAAGTAGCTGGGATCTGATTGCTCTGTGATGTTTCAAATTTTCCCATCATGTAGGAAAACAAACTCTTCCATTTAAATCTCAAAAGCCAAATGGCCAATAAGCAGCAGCTACTTCTTATTTAACAACCCTGTCAAAGTTGAGCCAACTGAAATTGGTCCCGTTTTTGATAGGCAGGGGCAAGGAGTGAAGCTTGAAAAGCATTTCGTCCTAATCAAAGGTAGGACTCCTGCTGCTCTTTGTATATACTCTTTTGGATCAGGTCCTTAGAAGAAACTTCTCATAGGCCGGGCACGGTGGCTCACACCTGTTGTCCCAACACTTTGGGAAAACAAAGTGGGCGGATAACTTGAGTCCAGGAGTTTGAGAGACTAGCCTGGGCAATATGGCAAAACCCCTCTACAAAAAATATAAAACTTAGCTGGGTGTGGTGGCGTGCACTTGTAGCCTCAGCTACTGTGGAGGCTGAGATGTGAGAATCACCTGAGACTCGGGAGATGGACGCTGCAGTAAGCCATGATTGCACCACAGCACTCCACCCTAGTGACAGTGAGACCCTGTCTCAACAACAAACAAGAAAACTTCAAAGGCAGGAGAAGACCAAAAACTTTAAGAATAAATCCTTTGGCCGGGCGCGGTGGCTCAAGCCTGTAATCCCAGCACTTTGGGAGGCCGAGACGGGCGGATCACAAGGTCAGGAGATCGAGACCATCCTGGCTAACACGGTGAAACCCCGTCTCTACTAAAAAATACAAAAAACTAGCCGGGCGAGATGGCGAGCGCCTGTAGTCCCAGCTACTCGGGAGGCTGAGGCAGGAGAATGGCGTAAACCCAGGAGGCGGAGCTTGCAGTGAGCTGAGATCCGGCCACTGCACTCCAGCCTGGGCGACAGAGCGAGACTCCGTCTCAAAAAAAAAAAAAAAAAAAAAAAAAGAATAAATCCTTTAAAATTAATATAATTGGGCTGGCTCACATCTGTAATCCCAGCACTTTGGGAGGCTGAGGCGGGTGGATCGCCTGAGGTCAGGAGTTCAAGACCAGCCTTGCCAACATAGTGAAGCCCTGTCTCTACCAAAAAAAAAAAAAAAAAGAAGAAAAAATAATTAGCCGGGCGTGGTGGTGGGCACCTGTAATTCCAATTCCAGCTACTTAAGAGGCTGAGAATAGTTTGAATCCGGGAGACAGAGGTTGCAGTGAGCTGAGATCGCACTATTGCATTCCAGCCTGGGCAGCAAGAATAAAACCATGTCTGGAAAAAAAAAAAAAAAAAATTCTCTTCAAAATTAATCATGTTACTTCTCGACTGTTCTCATCAAGAATTTTTTCAACTAACCTCCATAGGGAGTTATTTGGACAAAAATTCTCTCAAGTTTCAGGCTATTACCCAATTACCAGTGCTTTAACTGAGATCCATCAGCAAGTTAGATCTGCCAGAGTGACAGAGAATTAACCATTTCCACTTTTCCATTCTCATTAAATTTCAGCAAACTAGCTGTTACCAAGCATCATCATTAGTTCCTATGTAAAGCTTGAGAGGTGCAAAATAAAGGAAAAACAAAGATAATAAACCACTTGACCAGGCAAAATGGCAAACTCCTGTTGTAGTTCTATTCCACTAACATTCCTTGCAATTTCTTACCATATCCCCAACAAAATTACAAAACTTTGTTTGGCTAAAAATAAAGGGTAACAGTATCTACGGCTCTGAAAGAGGATGTCTCCCATAAATGATTTTTTTAAAAAAAGGTGACTATATAGTTTTTCCTTTAGTTTTAGCTTTGGAAAGAGTAGCAAAACCAGTACCTCAGGCAATAGTAACCAACCAAGCCAGGTAGGATCTGGTTACAATTACCTACCACCAACACATCTTCAGTTACAGGTAAAGTTCTCAAAGCTTGATCTCACTGACATTGCCATCACCTGGGAACTCGTTAAAAATGCACATCAGGTCGAGTGCGGTGGCTCACCCGAGAGCTGAGTGGGAGGCCGAGGCAGGAGGATTGAAGTCAGGAGTTTGAGACCAGCCTGGCCAACATGGTGAAACCCCGTCTCTACTAGAACTACAAAAACTGATTCAGCTGATCTGGCTGGTTAGGTAGGTGTCCCTTTACTCACTCACTGCTCCAAGTGTGTCCCTCCCAACCCTCCTGAAGCTGTGCAGTGTGTTGAAGAGGACAACCATCACCAATGGAGGACCGACCGGTCCTTTAAGGGTATACGTGTAGCTGGGTTTCCATTAAAACCTCCAAACAATCTCTCAAAAACGCAAATTATCAGTACTCATCCCAAACTTAAGAAATTAGAAAACATGGCAGGGAGCCAGCAATGCTTTAACCTGTAGGCAATTTTGATGCATGCAAACATTTGAAAACTGTTTTTTTGAGACACAGTCTCACTCTGTCGCCCAGGCTGGAGTGCAGTGGCACCATCTTGGCTCACTGCAAGCTCGGCCTCCCAGGTTCACGTCATTCTCCTGCCTCAGCCTCCTGAGTAGCTGGGACTACAGGTGCCCGCCACCACGTCCGGCTAATTTTTTGTATTTTTAGTAGAGATGGGGTTTCACCGTGTTAGCTAGGATGGTCTTGATCTCCTGACCTTGTGATCTGCCCACCTTGGCCTCCCAAAGCTGGGATTACAGGTGTTTGTCACCACACCCGGCTGCAAACAATTCGTTTTAAAGGAAAATAATTCCCGTAACTGTTTGTGCACGAGTGTTGATTCCAAGAATCTTGACCTTATCACCTAATGGTCGAAGTGGGAGAGTACTTCAAACCCAGCTAGCTCAACAATGAGGTGAAGGTATTCTGTCAGGGTATAAAACCACCTCAAACTCATTAAACACTGAATACCCAGGCTTTCAGCTACACTATGATGGAAGGCAACCAACAGACTATACCCAGAGCTGCTTCTGTCCTAGTGCAAGTTATCTTAAACAGCCCATATGCTGCTCTGCAGTGTCCCAGCAGATTTCTATTACATACCATGAGCTGCTTTTGTCACAAACTTTAGGCTGAAAAAAAATCCACCGTGAACAAAGCTAAAGTAACAAATTTAAGTACACTCTTCTCCCTGTATAACCTTACTACATGCCACAACATTCCATAGTTTACCATTTCCTTTTCCAGTCCCCATCACCTTAAAAAAAGGTGGCAGGGGAACCTGTCCTTAGGGAACTCAAATAATGGCTATTCCTAAAAAGCTATACAGAATGTTACCACTTAAAAATCACTGGAGGGGTTGGGTGCGGTGGCTCACGCCTGTAATCCCAGCACTCTGGGAGGCCAAGTAGATCACTTGAGGTCAGGAGTTTGAGACCAGCCTGGTCAACATGGTGAAACCCCACCTCTACTAAGAAAAACAGAAACATTAGCTGGGCATGGCGGTATGCACCTGTAGTCCCAGCTACCTGAGAGGCTGAGGTAGGAGAATTCAGCCGAGATCATCCCACTGCACTCCAGCCTGGGCAAGACAGTCTCAAATAAATAAATCTCTAAAAGTATTGACGTACACACACGATGGTTGGAAATTCATACTCTTGAATAATATTTCAAACGAACTTATTTTTAGAATATTCAAAGCAATACTACAGCTATCCAATTAACGTCTTATAAAGGACACTCTCAGATCCCAAATTTACTAGCAATGGGTCAACAAAGAAGAATTATGAAACAAACCCAAGGTACTTCTAAAAGCTTCGTTCACTTTTGTAGAATATAAGATTAAACTAAGGGCTGAAATAGCTGTAGGAAACATGTTCTTAAACTTTACAGCAAACTTAAGTGGAAACACTCCTATTAAAAAGAAGTTTTCTCATAATCTGAGGGCTGTTATAGATTTATCACTAACAGCTTATAACAATTTCTGATTTCTAAATGCTCTCAAACGTAGATAATAAAGTAAACAAAGCATTCTTTCCTTCAACTTGCTAAATCCAACAAAGTAAAAGCTATGAAAAAGTCATCACCAACAGGAAACACTGAAGAACTCCATTGTGCACATAGTGCTTTCTGTACTTGCTGTTAGTTAAAAATGGGAATTAAACAGAAGTGGGTAATTAGTAAAGGCTAAAATTGCAGAAATAACTGGCAAGGATTTTTTGTGCATGTCACATTAAAATCATCACCTGCTTTTCAATGGGAGAGACCATAAAATTTATCCAACTATTTGAAATATCCTTTAATGCATTTGGGTCTGAGCATTTGAAAGACAATGCCTATCCTATTAAAACTTTGTTTCTTGGCCAGGGACGGTGGCTCATGCCTACAGTCCCAGCACTTAGGGAGGCTGAAGTGAGATCACTTGGGCCCAGGAATTCAAGACCAGCCAGGGCAACATGGCAAAGTCCCATCTATACAAAAAAACAAAAATTAGCCAGGCATAATGGCATGAGCCTGTAGTCCCGGCTACTCGGGAGGCTGAGGTAGGAGGGTCATTTGAGCCCGGAGGCTGAGGTTGCAGAGAACTATGACTGTGCCACTGCATGCAGTCTGGGTGACAGCGGGAGACCCTGTTTCAGGGAAAAAAAAAAAAAAAAACCTGTTTACAACAGATGATCCAATATACCAAGAAGGCCTACAAAATTATTTTGAAAAGTTGGCAGAACTAATTCTTGCTCATCCATATTATTTCCAATTGTACTGTTAAGTCAACAGTATGTCTAAACACAAGCTTTTGCTGTTTGTTCACCTGCAGTATTTTTAATTCATAAGGTTTTTAAAAACCACAAATGGCCTCACTTTTAGTTATGTAACAGGAACAAGAAATCCACCAGCAGCAAAATTTTTAAAACTCAGACCTTTAGCGGTAGTCTTTAGAACATTCACTCTAGATTTAAAAGTAGTAAATTGTTAAAGCATGCACAAAGTTTAAGAGCGAATAAAAACCACAACTGACAAATATGTTGGTTAACATTCCAAACATGTATAACCAATGAACATGGCCTAGGGTTTTCTTTTTATTGGTATTCACTTCAGTAACTTGAATCCACAGATATAAGCAGTATATAACCAGAAAGTTACAAGTAAACACAAATTATACATGCAAATTTCTGTTCACAAAGGTCACATGTGCAGGTACATGAATTAGAAGCGTGCATCTAGGATTATGGCCAAACTGTTTTAAAAATGCAGAAATGTAAAATTACATCTTGAAAATATGAAGAGATGGTCTACACACTTCAAAAATCAAATGTTGCTTATACCAGAGATGTATGACAATTACGGGATTCAAGTGACAAGCAGTAAGATCTCAAAAATTAATACTGGTCAAAGAGAACGGGAATATTTTTACATTTCACTGAAAATACATTGACTACTAGAATACGAAATCTAGCAGGAACTCAGGGAAAAAATTACAAAATCTAAAGCCAATTACTTAATATTTCTTATTACCTAAACAACAGCATGACATTAACAGAAAACTGCACCTGCATTTGAATCGCCAATCTCACGTTAATGAAGTTCTCCAAAAATGAAATGCAACCAAAACAGGTTCAAACTCCAAATCAAAGTCTGCAAGGCTCAGATTAAAACATGGAATGTTTCAGATGAAAGTAATAAAAATACTATTGGTTTTGTTCTTTATTGAATGGAATAAAATGTTGACATTTCTTTGAAACTTGGAACTACTAAATTTCATTTTTCCAAATGGTTCTACATTTCTTTCTTAGTGGTGCAAGTTGTCTTAAGTAGCTTAGGAAGTCAATCTCTACAAAGTATTTCTGTCCGTTGCCATTTTGATAAAACAAAAACTATTCATTAACTTAACCATATGTGTATTTTTTTTTGCTATAACACTTAACACATGAACAGACATCTATTATTTCTCCACTAAAACAAAAGAGTACAATAGTTTTCTTCTAACTATCAGTATTGTATTTAAAAAAGGTTAACATTAAAAACGAAGAACCATTATTTTCTTTGAAATCATTAAATCTTCTTGCACATCTTAAGTTTCCTTCTTCTGTCTGCGTTCTTCTGCCAATTTATTCAGAAATTTCTAAAAAGAGAGAGAGAATTAAAGCCATTAAGTCACCTTAGAGAAACACAGCAAAATGGATTAATTCCAAAACCAAGTATCTTATATCCAAGTTTAGGGACTTAAACTATAATTTTGTCAATATTTTCAACAATTAGTTAATCCTTACTAGCACACAAAAACTGTTTCAGGACATTACAATAAGGCATGGGGAAAAAATGCTAAAAGGTAAAAAAAAAAAAAAAAAAAGGGAATTCGAATGTTATAATTAAGCCTACATTTTAGAGATAAGAAAACAAAGACCACAGTCACACTGAACTGACAGTACCCCCAAGAACTATGGGTCTAAATGACATGCATTTTAATTTTATTTATTTATTTTTTTGAGACAGAGGTTTGCTCTGTTGCCCAGGCTGGAGTGCAGTGGCGTGATCTCGGCTCACTGCAACCTCCACCTCCCAGGTTCAACTGATCTCCTGCCTCAACCTCCCAAGTAACTGGGATTCCAGGCACCTGCCATCATGCCCAGCTAATTTTTTTGAACTTTTGGTAGAGACAAGGTTTTCACTGTGTTGGTCAGGCTGGTCTCAAACTCCTGATCTCAGGTGATCTGCCCATCTCCACCTCCCAAAGCGCTGAGATTACATGCATGAGCTACCACATCTGGCCTCAAAGCACTATTCATTAAATCACCTGAACAAACATTTTCTTGCCAGGCCAGCAGTAAATATTTTAGACTCATTGAGCCATTCAGTCTTAACTACTCAATCCTGCACTCTATTATAAACTAAAACAACTATAGATGACACTTAAATGATTATGGATGTGGGTTCTAGTAAAACCTTACAAAAGCAGATGACTGAGCAACAAGTATAGCTTGCTGACCCCTGCCATTAAACCTGGGACTTCTAGAGTCTCTAGACACAGGAGCTCCATTAAGACACTAATGGAAGTACAAAAGACATATTCAAAAATCTAATCTAAAATGTCCAAAGTATCTTTCCATTTCATTGGAATTTATCAACTTAATATAGTTAATGCAAAATAGTACGAATTAAAAGCCGTTATATCCTTTAAAGAAAAAAAAACAAAACACCCCACACAAACATCCAGTTAGGAAATTATGAATATACCATTAGCAAGTTACTGTATTGCTTAATAGTTTCTTGATGAAGGTGACAAAGTTTCTTTAAAATACAAGGAAATAATAGGCCATCACGCCCGTAATCTCAGCACTTTGGGAGGCTGAGGCAGGCGGATCACTTGAGGTCAGGAGTTCGAGACCAGCCTGGCTAACATGGTGAAACCCCGTTTCTCCTAAAAATACATAAAATTAGCTGGGTATGGCGGCATGTGCCTGTAATCCCAGCTACTCGGGAGCCTGAGGCAGGAGAATTGCTTGAACCCGGGAGGCAGAGGTTGCAGTGAGCTGAGATTGTGCCGTTGTACTCCAGCTTGGGCAACAAGAGCAACTCCGTCTCAAAAAAATAAATAAAATATAAGGAAATAATAAAAGGAGCCACAAGAAGCACCAAGCAATCTTTTATATTATTTCCATATTCTTCTCAACAATACATACAGTTTTTGACCCCAAACAGCTTAAAATCAAAGCAGATAAAAATATTTGTACCAGGGCAGGCACTGTGGCTCAGGCCTGTAATCCCAGCACTTTGGGAGGCCGAGGCAGGCAGATCACCTGAAGCCGGGAGTTCCAGACCAGCCTGACTAACATGGAGAAACCCCATCTCTACTAAAAATACAAAACTAGCCAGGCGTGGTGGTGCATGCCTGTAATGCCAGCTGCTCAGGAGGCTGAGGCAAGAGAATGGCTTGAACCCAGGAGGGGGTGTTGGGGTGAGCCAAAATCACACCACTGCACCTGGGCAACAAGGGCAAAACGGTCTCAAAAAAATAAAAATAAAATAATTGTACTACATTGCTGCTACCATTGCAAATAACCACAATTCTTTCTTCATATACAGCATGGTAAGAGACATATAGGTGGCAAAGAGCAGTTACATTAAAAAACAAAACAACAACAACAAAAAAACAGACGTTGATACACAGCCAGGAACCTAAATTATTTCCAAAGTTAAAGATTACATTCATCCATTTAGTCAACACAGAACATATCTAAAGATTGAATAACTACAGTTAACTTATTATAAAGCAGTGTGAAAAACCAAGGTATCTATAATTGAGTTGTTTAGCAACTACTTTTAAGTTTCAGTCATTATTTCAACAGGTAGTCCAAAGAGGCTGATAATTACAAAAACAAACTTCAATATATCTCAACAGGAATTATTCTTTAGTGATGTTGTGGTTTATATATTTACGCCTTTGATCTTTATATTCTTTTGATCATAAAAATAACTGAAGTGTCATTATCAATAATTTCAATATTAAAAAATTATTTAATATGAATGGTCATACGACTTTTAGTATTCAGACTCCCAGCATCTTCCAAATTAGAGATACAGCCCAACAACAATTTGAGAATACCTGAGTAAGTTTAATTCTATCACAGAATTTATAACATGGTTAGAAAACACTAAATTGTTACGTAACAAGGGCAAACTATGACAAGAGGCTCAACAGATGTTTCCATAATCCATCAAGAAAGAAAGAAAGGGCCGGGTGCAGTGGCTCATGCCTGTAATTCCAGCACTTTGGGAGGCTGAAGTGGGCAGATCACCAGAGGTCAGGAGTTCAAGATCAGCCAGCCTGGCCAACATGGTGAAACCCTATTTCTACTAAAAATACAAAAATTAGCTGGGTGTGGTGGTGTATGCCTGTAATCTCAACTACTTGGGAGGCTGAGGCAGGAGAATTGCTTGAACCCTGGAGGTAGAGGTTACAGTGAGCCAAGATCACACCATTGTACTCAAACCTTGGCGACAAGAGTGAAACTCTGTCTCAAAAAAGAAAAAAGCAAATAAAAAGTTATCTTCAGGATAAAGCACTGCATTGAGTCTAGAGAGAAGACTATACACATTTTACTTATATATCCCACTTACTTCCATAACTTGTTAAGTTTTCACAAAAGAACTCTCCTGTTTTACATTCAGCCTTACCTTTAATTTCTGATAATGAGGAAGGCTGCTGCAATGAGTATTCTTTGCAACTTCTTCATTTGTATAAAAGAGGGAACACAGCTTACAGTAAAACCCTGTTTTAGGTATCACATAGTCTATACCTAGAAACACAAACATACATTCTTACAAATCAAACTGAAGATTTTATTTAGTATTCACAATTTTACCTGTCAACATAATTTAAATGAAACATGTTTCTGAGAAGTTCAATACAGCCTTAGAAAACAAAAACAAAAACAGAACCATATTTTGCTTTTACCTAATTGATGTTTGAGGTCCCACCTAACTGTATTCTTAAAAAGAAATATAATACAGAAAAACAACACAGAAAGGCAAAACAAAAGCATGTGCAACTTGCAGGAAATTTTATGAGGAGAAAAGGGAACACATTGTGGGATGACAACAGAAAATAATACAAAATCAGAGACATGTATAAGAGGAAAATATGTCAATTAAGATTTATAAATTGTTCTCTATAGAAACAAAGGAAATTTAAAATGCTATCACAGTTTATATAAGACCAACTTTAAAAACTTATTTTAAAACCTAAGTTTGTTTTGAGGACAGTGAGGAAGGTGAAGAACAAAGACTTAAATCTCACCAACAGGAACATTGGGCTGATATGGTCCAATTCTATACTCATCTGGGATTGTATAGTCCTCCTTGTTCTCATCACTTTGACCATCTGCATTTTCACTTGTATCTTTGTTGGGATCATCAGCGTTCTCAGCAGATTCAGCACCTGGTTCTGTGTTTTCCTCATTTTTAATTCCATTTTCCAACGCTGCTTCGTTTTCTTGATCAAGTTCCTCGATCTTGTCCACCTTAATTTCAACCAAACCATCATCATTTTTGTCACCAGATTTAAATGCCATGCCCGATTTACGAAGTTTCTGAAGTTCCGAATCTTCCTCATCACCAACCTCATCTAGAGTGACAAAACCTTCCATACTCCCTGGGAAACGACGCTGTTAAGAAAGACAAATTTACTCTGCAACAATTATCCTGCAGCATCCCTTCCATCTGCTTTACTTGAAGGGAAATGGATAGCGTCTTTGCCTTTTTTTTTTTTTTTTCCAGACGGAGTCTCGCTCTGTTGCCCAGGCTGGAGTGCAGTGGCATGATCTCTGCTCACTGCAAGCTCCTCCTCCTGGGTTCACGCCATTCTCCTGCTTCAGCCTCTCAAGTAGCTAGGACTACAGGCCCCTGCCACCATGCCCGGCTAATTTTTTTGTATTTTTAGTAGAGACAGTGTTTCACCATGTTAGTCAGGATGGTCTCGATCTCCTGATCTTGTGATCGGCCCGCCTCGGCCTCCCAAAGTGCTAGGATTACAGGCGTGAGCCACCACGTCCGGCAGCGTCTTTGTCTTTATTCATTAGCTCAAAATAATAACTTCTTCCTTTCTCCCAAAAAATTACTGATAATTTGAAAAATAATTTAGTTTATTTTAAAACTAAAAAATGGAAGGTCTGCCTCACACAAAGAGCAGAAGTTAAATGAGGTAACAATATTCATATTTTATCTTTTCTGAGACTACAATGCTGCTAGTGAATGTGTAAAAAACTTGATTTGTGCCGGGCGCGGTGGCTCAAGCCTGTAATCCCAGCACTTTGGGAGGCCGAGACGGGCGGATCACGAGGTCAGGAGATCAAGACCATCCTGGCTAACAAACACGGTGAAACCCCGTCTCTACCAAAAATACAAAAAACTAGCCGGGCGAGGTGGCGGGCGCCTGTAGTCCCAGCTACTCGGGAGGCTGAGGCAGGAGAATGGCGTAAACCCAGGAGGCGGAGCTTGCAGTGAGCTGAGATCTGGCCACTGCACTCCAGCCTGGGCGACAGAGCGAGACTCCGCCTCAAAAAAAAAAAAAAAAAAAAAAAAAAAAACTTGATTTGGTGAAAGTTGAGCAATATCCTTTGTAAGACAGTATATTACAAATACCTACTCTTTAGAGCAAACGCTCAGTTTCAAATAGTGTAATGGCTAAAAAACCAAGCTCTGGGCCAGGCACAGTGGCTCACGCCTGTAATCCCAGCACTCTGGGAGGCTGAGGTGAGCGGATCACCCTGAGATCAGGAGTTCAAGACCAGCCAGGCCAACATGGCAAAACCCCGTCTCTACTGAAAATACAAAAATTAGCCTGGGGTGTGGTGCTGGGCGCCTGTAATCCCAGCTACTTGGGAGGCTGAGGCAGGAGAACTTGAACCTGGGAGGTGGAGGCTGCAGTGAGCCGAGATCATGCCACTGCACTCCAGCCTGGGTGACAGAGTGAGACTTTGTCTCACAAAAAAAAAAAAAAAAAAAAAAATCATGCTCTGAAGAATAACTGCCTAAATTTTGGCTCTGTGTCTTATAGGATTATTTAACTTCTCCATACTTCGATTTTCCTCGTTTATGGAATGGAGATAACAACAGTACGAGCTACATATGGTTATTGTGAGGATTAAATTAATAAATGTGTATATATAGATATAAAAAGAACTTAGAAAAATGTATGGCATTAAATGCCATTAAACATAATTATTAGCATTTATAAATGTAAACATAATGATCAGCTCTAGTTAGAAAAATAAAGGAAGTTATTTGACCAAGCCATCAAATAAAAACCCAGAGGTAAATACTGGTTTTGAGTTGAACGTTACAGAAAAAGAACCAACGGAATATGGAACAGGATGGCAACAATTTCATTTCACTCTACTTGTTTTTCTTGAGACAGAGTCTCGCTCTTGTCACCCAGGCTGGAGTACAGTGGTGTGATCTTCGCTAGCCTCCCAGATTCAAGCAATTCTCCTGCCTCAGCTTTTCTGAGTAGCTGCTACAGGTATGTGCCACCACACCCAGCTAATTTTTGTATTTTTAATAGAGCTGGGGTTTCACCATGTTGGTTCTGAACTCATGGCCTCCAGTGATCTGCCGGGCCTCCCAAAGTGCTGGGATTACAGGCGTGACCCAATGGGCCTGGGCTGACTCCGAAATTTTATGAGTCATTTAACATAAAAAGTTTGCTTCAAAGGCATTTTAATGCCCTACTCCTTAAGCAAGGCAGCACAATGTGGGTCTTTTGTTTTACTCTTCTTTACACCGCGTGTATTTCTATATTTATATTCACTTTATATGTGTCTTCTAAATAACTTACATGTTCAAATAATATTGTTTTAAAAGATACTAAAGTATCTGACCAGGCCAACATATCTCAAATAGGAAAAATTATTCAATAATTTTTGAATGAGTGGCAAAAGTTTTAACTATCTTGGGTCAATTAACTTACTGCAAACTCATGTCCTGTATTTTTTTTTTTCAAAGCTACACTATAATGCTGCCTACCTATATGCTACCACAACTATTTTTTTTCAAAGCTACACTATAAGGCTGCCTACCTATATGCTACCACTACAATACAGAAGCATGTATTTTGAGTCCTTCTCCCTCATTTTTACTAAAAAGTTTCCTCTTTGAGCTGATGTTTTTTGCCAACTATAATAAAATGTCTTATTTAATTATTTATTGCAGAGTTTAGATTTAAATATTTATATTCTGGTTCATATCTATTTTCGATTTAAATCATGTAATTCTCTTTATCTGACACTGCTTAGGTAAATAACTTGAAACGCTGATCTGATCTAATGTTCTACTAAAACAAACCAATATTATTTCTTTACCTTTTTAAGCTTTTTCTTTGCTGCTGCTGAAGCACTTGCATCTTTTTTCACAGCTTTATCTGAAGGTTCCTTTTTCCCATCAGAAGCCACATCACCTAAATTAGCAAGATCGGTCTCGTCTCCCACTGAACTGCCACTTTCTAGCAGGGCTGCTGCTTCTTCTTCATCTACAAGTAGCTCATCTTCAGATTCAAGCAGCATATTAGGTTCCTGCTCTGTCTGGTCATCCTTTGTGTCTTTCTCACCATCTTCACCGGACTTCTCTTCTTGTTCTTTACCTTCGGTTGAACTTTCAGTCTTCTGGGAACCATCAGTTTTGGATTTCTTATCACTTGGAGATTCTTTGCCGTCCGGAGAGTAAGATCTTTTTCTGAAATCAAAAGGATACACCACAATTAATTTGTCATCTGAAAAAGTTAAGTTGAATATACTCACACATATGAAAAACAAAATGAAATTACCGGGATTTATCTTTTTTCAGCAAATCAATGCCTCTGTTTGGAATCTAAAAGACAAGTTTTACAGAAGTTAAATAATACATTTGCAGAATACACAATTATCCAGTGAATTAATAATTGGAGATGATCCCTATAATCAACACAGCTTATTCAATCCCCATAACCTTATCCAAGAACCTAAGCTGCCTACAGTCAGACATTCATCATTATGACCATACCAATAGAGAAGTGGAAAATAAAGCATTCTGGTAGCAGAAAGCTATTAAAAACTTAAACAGGTAAGAGCAATGAAGGTGTCCTCTAGGGAAGACTAGTTCTGCCATTAAAGACCAGAAAAAAAAGTTGCTCTTTTTCAATAACTAGTTTCTTTCAATAGATTTACCTCTTTCAATAAACTTACATTTCAAGAATCCTGTATTTTTTAGCATACAAAAATGTTTAGAAGAATGTTGTGGCTTTAAATATGTAAAAACAGGCTGTTAAATGATGACAAATCAAACACTACATACCCTCAGTACCAGTTTTTTATATTTCTCAGACAGGTCAACCTTCACACATCTCCCCTGAAACCAAAGGGCTTTTTTCAAACAATGGTCAACCATTGCCATTGCATCTTCTCTTGTCTCCATCTCAATAAAAGCCTTGAAAAGAAAAGAACACAAGAAAAGAGAAACCACAAAGCACATTATATTTTATAAAATTGTATAAAACCTTATTATGTATTCTACCTACTGGTTAGAAAATCTTCATTACTTTTTCTTTTCTGAGACAGGGTCTCACTGTGTCACCCAGGCTGGAATGTAGTGGCACAATCTTGGCTCACTGAAGCCTCGTTGTGCTGGGCCCATGTGATCCTCCCACCTCAGCCCCCCAGTAATTAGGTCTACAGGCATGCACCACCATGCCTGGCTAATTTTTGTATTTTTTTGTAGAGTTGGGGTTTCACCATCTTGCCTAGACTGGTCTCGAGCTCCTGGACTCAGGCGATCGATCCTCCTGCTTTGGCCTCCCAAAGTGCTGGGATTACAGGTGAAAGCCACCACACCCAGCTAAAAATTTTAATCTTTAGCACAGAGTTAAAAAGTCACGGAATAGGGCTGGGCACAGTGGCTCACGCCTGTAATCCCAACACTTTGGGAGGCCACGGCGGGTGGCTCACCTGAGGTCAGGAATACCGAGAACAGCCTGACCAGTATGGTGAAACCCCATCTCTACTACAAATGCAAAAATTAGCTGGGCCTGGTGGAGTGTGCCTATTGTAGTCCCAGCTACCAAGGAGGCGGGAGGTTATAGTGAGCCAAGATGGCGCCACTGCACTCCAGACTGGGCAACAGAGCGAGACTCCATCTCAGAAAAAACCCAAAAACCAAAAAACCAACCTGTCAGATTTACAAAATCCCCAAGAATCACTGTAGTGCCAAATACTAAACCATCTATATACACTATTTCTGCAAAAAAGTAATAAGCCTAGAAGATATTAAAATACTGTAAGAAAAATAAAAGTCTGGAAGAACACAAACTTGCAATGCTGAATTACAGAAGTGTTTAAAACAAAAAAAGAAAAACATAAAAGATGTTCTTCTCATTCTTATTTCCTTTTTGAGACAGGCTCTCACTCCACTGCCTATACTGAAGTGCAGTGGCACAATCATAGTTAACTACAACCTTGGACTCCCGGGTTAAGTGTTCCACCCAACCTCAGACTCCCAGAGTAGCTAAAATTGTACAAGCATGCCACTTTGCCTGGTTAAATATTTTTTTTTGTACAGATATGGCCTCAGTATGTTGTCAGGGTGGTCTCAAACTCCTGGGCAACTCCGGCCTCAGCCTCCCAAAGTCTAGGGATTTACAGGCATGAGCCAATGCACCTGGCCTAACTCTAATTTTCTTTTTTTTTTTTTTGAAATGGAGTCTTGCTCTGTCACCCAGGCTGGAGTGCAGTGCGATCTTGGCTCACCGCAAGCTCCACCTCCCGGGTTCATGCCATTACCCTGCCTCAGCCTCCCCAGCAGCTGGGACAACAGGCGTACGCCTGGCTAAGTTTTTTGTATTTTTAGTAAGAGACAGGGTTTCACTGTGTTAGCCAGGACGGTCTCGATCTCCTGACCTTGTGATCTAGCCGCCTCTGCCTCCCCAAGTGCTGGGATTACAGGCGTGAGCCACCGTACCTGGCTAACTCTAAATTTTTTAAATAAAAGAACAACAACAACAAAGGGATGAAATGAAACAACTCATCCTCCAGATTTCATCACTAAAAATAGGGATACACTTTTTTTTTTCTTTTTTCTTTTTTTTTGAGTTGGGAGTTTCGCTCTGCCACCCAGGCTGGAGTGCAGTGGCACAATCTCAGCTCACTACAACCTCCGCCTCCCACGGTTAAGTAATTCTCCTGCCTCAGCCTCCCCAGCAGCTGGGATTACAGGCACGCGCCACCACGCCCAGATAATTTTTGTATTTTTAGTAGAAACAATTTCACTAAGCTGGCCAGGTTGGTCTCAAACTCCTGACATCAGGTGATTCATCCACCTTGGCCTCCCAAAGTGCTGGGATTACAGGCGTGAGGAACCACGCCCGGTCACATACTGAAAAATCTTAAAGGATTTTAATAAATCATCTTCTCTAAAACTTCCTTATGTATATTACCTGACTTTTCATCCTCATCAATATGTAGTTCTTTATTTTCCCATAAGGCTCAGCAAGCTTGAGAACAGCACTATCAGAATAGCCAGAATGGGGCAAATTGCTGAGATGTATCACACGTCCAAGCTCTTGTTTTTGATCAAACTTCTGATCTGGCTTTCCTTCAGGTTTCTTTAACAAACAACAATAACAAAAGGAAAAACATGCAATAATTATTAGTTAACAGTTAAAAACATCCTAGTCTTTACCAATTATTTTATTTTTATAGAGACGAGGTCTTACTATGTTGCCCAGGCTTGCCTTGAACTCCTGGGCCTCACATAATCCTTCTCACCTTGGCCTCCCAAGGTGCTGGGATTACAGGCGTGAGCCACCACACCCAGCCTTAGCAGTAATTTTAAAGAACCAAAGTTAATAAATATTAAAATGATTTGTTAAACAGATATACAGCTTGCAAAAATAAACATTACCTTTATTCTTTTATACTTCTGGGATAAATGAACTCTCACTGGCTTGCCAAATACTAACGCTGGTGTGGTTGTGTAATAATCCACTGCAGCTTGAGCATCCTCTGTGGTTGCCATTTCAATAAATGCCTGAAATTGTACAAAAAGTTATTTCTCTGTTTTTTCCAATCAGCCTTCTCACACTGAACTACAGATATTTCTTCCTAAAAAATAACAATGCCCCAAATCTTTCCAGATATATTTAATCACTAAGTAGAAAATACTTTCAAGAACTAAAAAACCAAAACAAAAAACAGGCCAGGCCCAGTAGCTCATGCCTTTAATCACTTTGGGAGGCCGAGGCAGGCAGATTACGAGGTCGAGAAATTGAGACCATCCTGGCCAACAAGATGGTAAAACTCTGTCTCTACTAAAAATACAGAATCAGCTGGGTGTGAGGACGCACACTTGTAGTCCCAGCTACTTGGGAGGATGAGGTAGGAGAATCACTAGAACCCAGGAGGCAGAGGTTGCAAGTGAGCCGAGATTGCACCACTGCACTCCAGCCTGGGTGACAGAGCAATACTCTGTCTCCCAAAACAAGGAAACAAAAAAACCCCACAAAACAATGTTGCCAATTTGCTATTTTATTACAAGGACCACCTCAGATTAGTTCATTCTACTGCATTACTTTATTATTTACTATGCCTATTGGACTAAAAATAATGACTTGAAACCATCATTTTGGTATAGATCTGAAATGGCTTTCCACAGAATTTTCCTTTTACAGCTTTTATAGTAGTATAATGACAATTACTACCTAAGGATCATAACTTATAGTTACTAATAATCCATTAGCATTCTATTATTGACATTTATCACTACTGGTCTTTTCCTCTACAACATTCCGCATTTGATAAACTTAAGATTACCTTGAGTTTTATTTTTCTAATACAAAATCATTTAATTCTTATAGAAAATATATTAGTGGCATGAATAAATGAATAATACCATTATTTTAATTCATACCTCATTAATTTTATTTAGAATCAGATGATTTGAAATGACTCCAAATGGTTCTACCAGCTGTAATAGCTGGTATCTCAAGTTTTTCCCTCGTTGAAAATCCATGATGTGAACAACTCTGCTAGTTTCCTGTCCATTAGGGGAAAAAAAAGACAAGCAATTAAGTCTCTTTAAAGCAATATGAAACCAATTACGCATTAGGACTTTTTATAATCTATAATTAACCAGGGGAGTGTAAGTAAAACAACAACTCATAACATTCTAGAGAATTTTAAAACTACACATCAAACATCACTGGGTAAGCTCTTTCTGACCATAGCCAAATGGTTAAACTACTTCAAAGTGTCAAAACATAGTCTCTGCGGTGATTTTTAAATTAAATATTGTACACATAACTGGACAGCAAAGGTTCCAAGATGCTGAATCAAGGTGAGCTCACTGGACTATGGGCATATAAAATTTAAAGTTTTAATTATTATCAAAGCCATATAAAAACCTGATGGTTTTCAAATTATAGCAATCATCCCATAAGGACCATGATACATATTCAACTAGTAAGGATTTAGGACAAATCATATTCCCCAAAATCGTAAATACAGTAAAAGCAAAAGCTTCATTCATTACTGACCACTCTGCCTTTCTGCATGTGTCTAGGTCCTTGCAGGTTTCCATTTCCAGCACCTTTATGGGAAGAGAAAGTTTTCAGTCTTGTAATCAATATACTTGCTTAAAAAAGCAATTTTACTGAAAAATGCACATCTTCCAAACACAAATGAAAAGCTCTTACAAATATGTGATTACCATCACTTTTCATGCAATGTTATTTCTGAGTAATATTTAAATGAGCCTTCTTTCACCTATAATCATTGCCTTTAATTTTTAGAAAGGGACCAGGTGTGGTGATTCACACCTGTAATCCCAGCACTTTGGGAGGTTGAGGAGAATGGATCATTTGAGGCCAGGAGTTTGAGATCAGCCTGGGCAACATGGCGAAACCCTTGCCTCTACCAAAAATACAAAAATTAGCCGGGTGTGATGGCACACGTTTGTAATCCCAGTTACTCAGGAGAGGCTGAAGCATGAGAATCGCTTGAACCAGGGAGACAGAGGTTGCAGTGAGCGGAGATCGCACCATTACACTCCAGCCTGGGGGAGAGAGTGAGACTCTGTCTCAAATAAAGAAGCAAAATTGTGGCCGGGCGCGGTGGCTCAAGCCTGTAATCCCAGCACTTTGGGAGGCCGAGATGGGCGGATCACGAGGTCAGGAGATGAGACCATGCTGGCTAACGGTGAAACCCAGGTCTCTACTAAAAAATACAAGCGAGGCCGAGGTGGTGGTCCCCAGCTTCTCGAGGGAGGCTGAGGCAGAAAGGAAAATGAGAAGTGAACCCAGGAGGGTGGGGCTTGCGGTGAGCTGAGATCCGACCCCACTGCACTCCAGCCTGGGCGACAGAGGCGGGAGCTCCGTCTCTCAAAAAAAAAAAAAAAAGAAGCAAAATTTGCAGCCCGGCACAGCTGCTCACACCTGTAATCCTAGCACTTTGGAGGCCCAGGTGGGTAGATCGCCTGAGGCCAAGAGTTCAAGATTAGTCTGGTCAACGTGGTTAAACCACATCTCTACTAAAAATACGAAAATTAGCTGGGCATGGTGGCGAGCACCTGTAATCCCAGCTACTCGGGAGGCTGAGGCAGGAGAAATGCTTGCACCCAGGAGGCGGAGGTTACAGTGAGCCAATATCGAGCCATTGCGCTCCAGCCTGGGCAATAAGAGCGAAACCCTGTCTCAAAAAAATAAACATTTTCAGTAAGGGCTCTGTAAGGAAAAGTAACATGAATTTTATATAATTACCCAGATTTCCTCTTGGTCCAACTGCTGGTCCCCCAAGATGAAACGAGGGAGGTGGCGGTCCCAGAATTCCTGGTGCTGGATTTGTAGACTGCTGCAACATGAATGGATCACCCCTAGTAAAGTGAAGACATAAAATATAAATCATAATAAAGAGGTCCATTGGAAAGAATTAAGATTTAATGCTAAAGCACCCCAACACATGACCACAACCACTTCAATCTTTCAGGGTATCTGTGAAGTAACTAGATCAAAGTCTACATTAACAATAAAAAAGTACAAATTACTACATAATATATATTCTAAAAATTGTTAACCGAAGTGAATTTTATCCGAGTCTCATTTTCAGTAAAGAAATTCTGAAAATACTTTATGAAATGTTGAAAGTTAAACCTGAATTCCTTACATTGATCTCCTTTACAAATGGTAGCTTAAAAAATTTAACTTACATTGTGTGTCCTGTATCATTGTCAGGATTCCATTCTGGGTAGCTTTAAAAAGACCAGAAAATTAACTTTAAAATAAAACTGTCCTTTTCACAAAACAGCCTTGTTTGGCCTCTAAAATAGAGATCATTTATTAGTAAAGTTATCTGAGAGTCTAAGTGTTAGAAACAGTTTTAAAGCATTTCCTATAGATACTTCAAAATAAAAAACTCAGAACTTCAAAATAATCCACGAGAATAAACTTGTTTTATATTGCTTGCAAATGTAGATAATGTTGAAATTTAAGTTTTTCCTCTATTTGTTAAATTGTAAGGAGGAAGTGCTGCACAAAGAATTAGAAATGTGGGTTACATAGAAACAAGAACAGAGCACAGATTTTCCTTCTCCAATATTAATACCAAGAGCACAGTTGAGTTGTGACATTAGAAAGAATAGCCCCAACAGAGTTAGGCATATGTGAAAATTCCAACTCCAGTGAACAATGGGCACTGTGTGCTGCCTAAGCAGGGAGTTTTCTTTAGGAATTCCATTTCATGGTAGCAGCCTGAACTCAAAAACCAAAGATCTCAAAAGCAAAAAAAAACAAGCAAAAAAAACAAAAACAAACAAACAAAAAAAACACCACCAAGGATTTTCCTGAAGAATTAGAATCTTTTAATAACCTACCCTCTTTTCTGTATTTTTTGCATTTTTAAAGCACATATTATTAAAAATGTTACTGTGAATCCACTCTACATATCAAATACTATCTTTCACTATACCTAGTAAAAATCATCAATTTCTAAAATGACCAATGTGTATGTATCCTAGAAATATTAAATAACAAAATATCATTATTACTGCATCTAATATTCAATATGAAATTTCCAGATCTAAACATTTTACTTGTAAATAGTATTGCCCATACAGTACCACTATGTGATATTAACATTGTGGATATTACAAGTAAATGATAAACTCCCAAAAACCAATAATGGCTGATTCTGATTCACGATAAGGACGTTTTAAAGGTATTTCAAACTCCTACATTTCAAGAAGAAGCTGGCATCGACGACTGTGACTTGCTCCATTGATATGTTGACTCCACTCCTGCAGCAAAGTAAATTAGTAGAATTAACAAAAATAAAGCTAAAATATTTTCATCTGAACCATTCAAACTCTAGGACATTAATGTCTATGCAGTATTATAGGCTGTACAAACACCTGCCCATTCACTAAATCATACTGATTTAATTTAAAACCATTTCTCTGAATCCTTGAGGCTTGATCCTGCCCTCAAATACGCTATGCACATTCTTGGAAAAACTGGATTAACTTGTCAACATACTTAAGAGATATGACAGGGAAAAGATATAGAGTTAATAAAGATCAAGAGTAGTAACTAACCTTGAGATTAGCAAGGCTTATTAACTTTTACTGTGGACCAAACTGAAGTATTCATTGTATGCTACTTTAGAGTATTCTGAATGATAAAACATCCATGTTTCTATCTACTTTTCTAGAAACTATATACTATAAATTTGAACAATTAGTTAAAATAGAATCTTTTAGGCCAAACTCGCTGGCTCATGCCTATAATCCCAACACTTTGGGAGGCTGAGGTGGGTGGATCACTTGAGACCAGGAGTTTGAAACCAGCCTAGCCAACATGGCGAAACCCCATCTCTACAAAAAATACAAACTTTAGCCGGGCGTGGTGGTGTACGCCTGTAGTCCCAGCTTCTTGGAAGGCTGAGGCAGCAGAATCTCTTGAACCCAGAAGGCAGAGATTCCAGTGAGCTGAGATTGGGCCACCATGCTCCAGCCTGGGTGACAAAGACTCCGCCAAAAACAAAACAAACCAAAAACTTTAATCACATCCAGCTTTTGAGGATGTTCCAGGTTTACTACCTATTAAATACACAGTGAATGAAAAATGCACCATGATTAGCATTACCATAAAATGCTAACATGATTCAACAGGAATGGCTTTTCTAGAAAATGAATCCCATTTATCAAAATATTAAGCTTTCTTTATATTTCCCCAAAGAAGCAAATTTAAGGAATGCCTTAACAAATTTAGGGAGGGAAACATGACATTCTATCACTATTCACTCTTCCGTGGTTTATTTTAAATTGAAGAAGTAACTCTTATTTCAAATAATTTCTTTAGAAAAAAATGCAGATATAAATGAGTTAACTTTTTAGGCAATGTAAGAATGAGGAGTCAGGAAAACTGGGCTTTGCCTAGACTGCCTAGGTTCCATTCCCAAATTACAAAGATGTGAATCTTTGGTCCCTGTTATTTAAATTCACTGGGACAATAGTCTCATAGGGTTGTTGTGAAAAGCAAATGAGTCTATAAGGTAAACTGCTTATCAGACCCTTGCGAGGCACATGGAATGTGCTTAAACAAAACAAAACAAAACAAAAAAACCGAACTGATTATAAAGCAGTCTTGTTTTACAATTCCTGCTTTACAACTCTTATGGATGTTTCACAAACTCCCACAAATTGTAATTTCTGTAACACCCACACTACCCAATACAATTATATTTGGAATATAAAACATGGTCAGGCGATGTGTTTTTAAAGGGGGGTAGCTCACTGAGAGCTGAACTAAATTAAAGTAAGGTACCAAATTACAAGATACATGCTTTCAAAAAGTTGCGGATTGGTATTTTATAAATGGGATCCTTTTAAAAAAAGAAAAAAAAACGGGTTTATATTTACATGACAACAGTTTAGGTACATTCCTATGCTCTAGAAAAATTATCTAAAATCCTGTGAAAGGCCGGGTGCAGTGGCTCGGGCCTGCAGTCCCAGCACTTTGGGAGGCCGAGGTGGGAGGATCAACTGAGGTCAGGAGTTCGAGACCAGTCTGGCCAACATGGTGAAACCCTATCTTTATTAAAAATACAAAAATTAGGTGGTGGTGGGTGCCTGTAATTCCAGCTACTTGGGAGGCTAAGACAGAGGAATAGCTTGAACCTGGGAGGCGGAGGTTGCAGTGAGCCGAGATCATGCCATTGCACTCCAGTATGGGTGACAGCAAGAAACTCCATCTCAAAATAAATAAATAAATAAATAAATAAATAAATAAATAAATAGAATCCTGTGAACTAAAATGGAACTCATCCAAATAGAATGGTACCTTTCTTAAAATGCTGAAAGCTATAAACTACTTCCAGGTCTCTTTTTAAAATAATGGCTAATAGTTAAGGAACTCAAGATCTCTCCAGTTGGCTCTACAATCATCAGCTATTTGGGTTATCTAAAGTTTCAATTGGAAAGTAATGGACCACTGACTTCTAGTTGGAGACCATTTTCAAAATGGCTGTAAGGGCCAGGTGCAGTGGCTCACGCATATAATCCCAGCACTCTGGGAGGCCAAAGCAGGCAGATCACTTGAGCCCGGGAGTTTGAGACCAGTCTGGACATCATAGTGAAACCAGGTCTCTTATCAAAAAAACCGGCAGGTGTGGTGGTACGTGCCTCACTTGAGCCTGGGTGGTGGAGAGTGTAATGAGCTATGATCATGTAAGTGCACTCCAGCGTGGGCTACAAAGTGAGAGACTCTTTCTCAAAAATATAAAACAAAACAAAATAAAATAAAATAAAAATGGCTGTAAGCCAGAGGAACCACAGGTAAGTTCACAAAATTTAGAAGCCTTGGCTGGGCATGGTGGCTCATACCTATAATCCCAGCACTTTGGGAGGCCAGGGCAGGCGGATCACCTGAGGTCAAGAGTTGGAGGCCAGCCTAGCTAACATGGTGAAACCCATCTCTACTAAAAATACACAAAAAAATTAGCTGGGCATGGTGATGTACACCTGTAATCCCAGCTACCTGGGAGGCTAAGGCAGGAGAACTGCTTGAACCCGAAAGGTGGAGGCTGCAGTGAGCCAAGATCGCGCCACTGTACCCCAGTCTGGGACACAGAGCGAGACTCCTTCACCCAAAAAAAAAAAAAAAAAAAAAAGGAAGGAGGATTAATTAAACAAATACCCAGTAATGACTTAGAATTCTCTGAACTAAAAATATTCAGATTTTACTTAAAATATTCTTAAGTTCTGGGAGAGGAATAAATGTTATCCTACTAGCCATGCTTCTATTTCATAGGAGCTAGACAGGATACATAGCTGAACAGAAATTATATCCAATCCTCCATGTTCTTTAAAGGTTCAAACTTACAGGAAAAGTGTGTCTGCTCTTTCAAAGTGATAGAAGGCAGGCCAAAATCAAAAAATCAGTCATGTACCTCCCAAACTCACCCATGACTAATGTGTACTACCAATCTATTACTGGTTGGTTTACGGTGAGGACTAAGTGAAAGAGTTTTATAAAAATCTATATTCCTGGACTCTACACTGAGGTAACTCCTGCAAAATCAGATTAATAAAGGATTTACACACCTTTTAAAGTCAGACATTTCTGTAGGAAAACTACATTCACCTTGATGTATTTGAGATACCTTAAACTATAGACAGAAAAAAAGAATTTGGGAAGCACTTACAGAATGGCAGAAAAAAGAGTAACTTAATATAAACTCAAGTGACAAGACAGCCAAAGTGCTATAGTGGATAATTTTCTTTAAGTGAAAGGAAGCTGAGAAGCTTGAGATTGCATAGAAAAGCAATCTGATGACTAGGTGCGATGGCTCACGCCTGTAATCCCAACACTTTGGGAGGCCAAGGTGGTGAATCACTTGAGGTCGGGAGTTCGAGATCAGCCTGACCAACGTGGAGAAACACTGTCTCTAAAAATACAAAATTAGCCGGGCGTGGTGGCGCATGCTTGTAATCCCAGCTACTCGGAAGGCTGAGGCAGGAGAATCGCTTGAACCCAGGAGGTGGAGGTTACAGTGAGCTGAGCTGAGACTGCGCCACTGCATCCATTCCAGCCTGGGCAACAAGAGCAAAACTCCATCTCAAAAAAAGAAAGAAAGAAAAAGAAAAAGAAAAGCAATTTGATGATCTAAAATGACCTAGAAAGAAATAAAAGCAACACCATCACTTTAAGTCACCTAAAAATAATGACACTCCATGACAAATTAAATTATTTTCTACTTAAGTTTTTTACTTCACAGTAAGAACTTTTGATCATGTAAACTATTTAACAATACCAATAAGTAAAAAGAACAGATTTTCCAAGTTATGCAGCAATACCAGAGAGCAGGATTAAATGTTTAAAAATTTTTCATTATCTACTTCCATCACAGAAATTTTCTCTAAGGTCATTTCTATAGCGGTTATAGAGGGTCCACTGCTAAAGTGAATATTTAAATATTTTTTCAATAGAATGCATATACGTAAAAAACATAGTAAGGCAACTAGAAAACTAGAAATTCAGATAATCCATGTGTTTAAACTTCTTAAAGTTGGTCTAATTTACACATTTAAACCACAGAATTAAACAAAAGGCCTCTAAAATACTTCTCAAATGTACTCAGTATATTGACAGAATACCAAAACTGGCTAGGACCTAAGCATTTTTACAGGCGAAAAGTACCTCTTGCACTAGGGTAGGGTACCTTACTCTCGAATCCACAGTTTCATCAAAATATGTAAAAACTGCTCTTTTGTTAATTTAGATCCATTTAAGTTATTAGCCTTCTTCGGGAACTAGAAGGTAGCAAAATTTGGAGAAAAAAAGCATAATCATACATAAAAACAAAAACTTTTCTCTAAGTCCTCTCATGGTTCCGTTGTGTTCCTTTATGATGTCCCAACAGCTTAATGACTCCAGTAACAAAGATTTTTTAAGTCCCTTAACATCACTCTCATTTGAGACACTGTAACTATCTATTTTCCTCAGAGTTTAGAGATCCTTTCTGAGAATATTGGTCACATTGCCATTTCTGCTATTATTTCCTTATAAACAGGCAAGAAATAACGTAGAAAAAATTGGAGTCACCAATGTTTAATGGACCTTTTCGTTCTATCAATTCACACGGGACCTAAAATTTAAAGTTTAGTGCTGATCAAAAACTAAAATGAATTCCATGATATATTTAGTAGAGCCAACAAATTTAGGAAAAGGTAACACCCAAAACATATACCAATTAAAATTTGCTGGCTTTTGTGAGTTTGGGGTTGTATTTCTTAATGAAAATACATCTTCTTAAATGTTTAAATAAACCTAAATTTAGTATTTATGTTAATTTACTTTGGTACAGATTAAAGATTAAACGACAAAAATACTGAGATCCAAACATAAGGAAAGGGAGTGACTGGTAATACTCTTTAACAGAATATTAAAAACAATGGTATGATTTAGTCTACTAAAAAAAAAATCCATACTCACTTACTAAAAAATGCTTATCAAAGGATTAGCTATGAAAAGAAAATGACCCTTCCAGATGTTACTGTAAAGAAAAACCCTGTAACAGTAACCATCAAATCAATTTCATGGCAGCAACTTGTTCCAGTTAAGTAGAGCACATCAGGAAAAATGGATGGTCACAGATTATAGATCAAGCTAGTGGGGTGCTATAACGATGACTTGAAGTCAACTGCACCATATATTGGGGGGAAAAAAGTCAGAATGAGTAACACTGAAAAAGTTGAAAGAGAAAGGACAACATATTTAAAAGGGCATTTTGAAAAAGTTCCCATTTTGGTAGATGTGATAATTAAAGCAAAGGAGAATTAGATTTTCTTTTCAAATGACTATATCAGAAGTCTAAGCCTAACTCAGAAAAAGAATTTGTTTATGAGGAACACAGAGCAGGATACTGTAGTAGTTGATTTGTCCAAGTCTCTAAAGGGATAGATGTAATATGGGATAATAAAAAGTGAGTTCTGAAGTATGTTTAAGAAAGTTGTGGAAAAGGAGAAAAAAAATGATGAAAAATTTCAGTCATAGTATGAAAGTTTGTGTTAAAGGGAAATTAAAAAAGGAAGAATGAACTAATCTAAAATATGAAACATACTGAAACAAACACCAGGGCTCTACATTAACTCTTTCCCTGTAGCCACAGATAAGGAAAAAAAGAGAATTGTTCAAGAATACATCTTTACTACATACAAATCAGCAATCAAGACAGATGGAGAGCTGAAATCTAGCATCCTGAATGGCAGAGCACATTGACTGCAAAAAAAATACTTAATTCAACAAAGCAGACAAAAAAACCTGCTTAAATATATGATTAAGAAGAACATATTGATGCCAAAAACCAACAAGATAATCTCAGTGGATGACAGCTTTGTGGCCAGAAGTAATCTAGGCAGAATACATTAATGTAAAGCCCTGGTTTAAAATGCTCAAAAACAATTACCTTCCAAATAAAGTAAGTGTTCTCAAAAGTTTAAAAATGCTTGATCAACTCAATGTCATCAGACTACAGAATTAGAGTCAAAGATATAGGTAAATAGGCACTACAATGTAAAAGAAATTAGAAGCATCTGTTGCGTTAACTCACCTTATTAGAATGAACTGGCAAATCACATATAGAGCACAGATGGGGATAACCCTTCGGTAAGAGTCCATGGAAGTCTTCAATATTGCTACTTGGAGGAGCGCCTCTCTTTTTCTCAAAGAGAGATCTCTCTTGTAAGGGGCCAGGACCACGTCCCATTCTCTCATACTCACTGTCAAATTTATGATAGTTATGCGAGGTCTCACCAAAAAAAGAATCATCCCTACACCTTTCTCCATCTCTTAATCTGTCATCTTCATAATCCATTCTGTCATAATAACCAGATTCTTGAGAACGACTTCCATGGTCATAATCAAGCACTGGGTTGAGACTAGGACCACGATCATCAAAACTATCTCTTCTAAAGTGCCTTTTTTCTTCCCAATCATCCCTAGGTACTCTGTATGGTGGCTCCCGTGTAGCAGATCTGCCATCTCTACCATAACTCAAGGTAGGGCCTTCTTCAGTTCTCCTCCTTTTAAGCTGTAGAAGGATTTGGGGCAAATTCTCAGGAGTAATCTTGTCCTCTGGATAACGACTCAGTTCATCTAAGTCTCTAGCAGACAGACCAAAGCTGGCCAAAATGTTACTGGCCTGGTCTGCATCTCCACGGTGTTGAGAAGATAAAGGGAGTGGACCTCTACTTCCAATGTTAAATATAGACTGCAAATTATGGGAAGAAGTACTAGCAGAAGACAGTGCACTATGAGCTCCTTGTTGATTCAATGAAGAACTCATTCCAAGATTCATTAAACTAGCAAGGCGTGCAGTACCCTGGTTCATCCTTCCAAGAGATGCTGGCATACTTAAAGACTGGGTAGCAGCAGCAAGAAGGCCTATTCCTGCCGCAGACAGGTCACGCCCATGACCCTGTGAGTCCCTACTGAGAGATGACTGCTGGAATGACTTGGACATTGTAGAGCTAGCTCTTGTCTATTTTATAGATTAAAAAAAAATTTTTTTTTAAAGACGGCCAAAAAGAAAGCTCAAACTAGAAAGCTAGGTTAACTTTGCTTCAAAAAATGGTAACGCCAAGAAAAAGGATCAATAAGGACTGCAGAATCTTCTTCAAGCTGAGAACCAGCAGACAACTCTGTAGAAAAATAAGCAATTTTAGTCATAAATCCCTTTAAGCAGATGCCGTTTTTTTAAGAAAAAAAAACTTATGCATCATGTTGATTTAAAAAAAAAAAAACATTTAAGATCTCAAACTTACAAGGAATTTATTACATATCTTAAACAGATTCCTGATGTATGCAGAGCCTGCATATAGATATTTAAAAAGTAGTATTTCACGCTAAAGCTTAACTATTAAAGGGACTTTCATACTGAGTTTAAAAACATGTAAATTGAAAGGTTAGATGTCTGAGTACATCAAAATTTTGGTAAAAATATAGATGGGTTTCTTCTTTTAGAAGAATAAAAATACACCCTATAGTATGATGCTTAAGTTCCAGGAGAAGACTAAAAACAAAAAAAATCAAGGTCAGCAAGTCAAAGATGAATCAGTTGTATTGTGCTTTGGAAAATGAGACCTATTATCACTATCAGAAAGAACCAAGTAAAATCATAAGTAAATGAAGCTTAGGTTTCAAGTACCTAATATAAGATATAAGACCAAACATAATAGCTGAGACCTTTATACAGCAAAATCAATTTGAGGTGAAGATAGATGTGAATAAGAAAAATAAGTCATTGCCTATAGTTTTAAGGATTGCTGCCCAAATTTAAGTTATATAACTAATTGCCTTCTTACTGACCATCCTACATCAGGCAGTGCTTTCTTCGTTTCTAATCTTTTAAAGTAAGGAGAACTAACTCTGGTCAGTACAGGAATAGGAGCCCTCCCAAGAAAAAACCTAGGTACAGAAAATACAGGTGATTAAAAGAAGGGAACTCCCCAATTAGCATCCATCAGTACTCATTTAATGCTCAGGGCTACAGCATATCTACAGCACAAAACAGGAAAAATGAAAATGAGATCTTGGTTACACAGTTTCCTGTAAACTTTTCACAAGAATAGCCCAAATCACCTGGTAAATTTATGTTCTGATTATGATCCCCCAAGACGTGTTTCTAGATGAAACTGTTTTCTTTCTTAAATCATTACTGTACTTCAGAAACTGTCACATAAGAATTTCCAAATAATTTATATCATGATTGTCATAAAACATTAGTTAAAAGATATACATAACGTCTTCAGTGAAACAATTTTATAATCACAACTACATACAGAGGTAAATCTGAAGTTGTTTCGTACAGAATTCTATGAGGCATTGTTTAAATTTTCTATTTTTTGATCACCAATACACTCAGCACTGGTAGCTTAATATGTTAAACTTTAACAGTAAAACCAGACAATATCCAGTAGTTACAAGTCTATTACAGGACCAATTTCGCCAATGATAGATTAAAGCAAGGATACAAATGGACAAATACAGTGCAGAGGAAGTATAAAAAAAGTTGCAGCAAGAAAGATTTAGACTAGATTTTAAAAAATAGATATAATCAAGTTTTAAAAGACACAGAAATGCTGTAAGAGGTGGCTGGAGTTACAGGAAGATGTTTTTGCACACCAAGAAAGATGAATTTGAGAAAATACACCAAAGAAACTATCAATAGTTCTAGACAAGATCCACTATGTAAACTACTTAAGCTTTAAGATTAATAAAGACGAGAGTAAGTGGACTTCTTTGGATGAAAGTTTCTTTGATATGTCTTATAAATGCCACACAGAATGGTGGCTGAGATGCTATGTAAATGGTGGTGGACCCTCTAAATTTTCACATATATTTTAAAAATCAAAAACTTTAGAGGGTTTTTCAAAATAAAAATGTTTAAGTATCAGGGTTATTAATTGCAGCTTTGACTTTCATGTTGTAGCCAAAGCTTTGTATTCCTAAAAGTCAGTCTTTTGAACTTTTTTTTCCCTAAGAGAAATTATATAATGGTATTACAATTATGTTTAAAATTTTTAAAATGGTCATATTTTAAGGAAATGTGATTGTTAGATTACAGAGCTCTCAATTACATTTTTTGGTAGCTCATAGGAAAACAGTGGATCTACAAAAGGAAAAGTTAAGAGATGCAAAGGTAAAGGATAACCTGAAGACAAACAGAAAATGGATGTCAGAAAAACTCAGAAGAGAGTCAAGACAAACAATGTAAATCCCATGACAACGTGTAATTCCATTAACAACCACCTTAGTATTTTTAAGATACTCAGTTTCAACTTAAAATGCAACTCTATCAAGGATATTAGGGTAAAATTAGTGAAAAGCAACTTAAGTTAGATTTTGGATTAAACCACAAATAAACCAAATTCTTAAAAATAGTTTTATTAGAACAAAGTTGGGAGAAACCAGATGTGGCAGCATTGTTGAAAAAGCATTTATGAAAACAGTTCCTCTATCATGTCAATGCTGAACATAAGATGTACAAGCCACTTTTAAAGGTTCATTCACATGGGACCCACTGCCTATTAGTAAAGGCAGCACAATATTGAGACAATTTACTAAGATTTACAAAAGATTAGCTTCTTTTACTATGTTTTTTCCTGTAATTATAAAATTGCCTTTTTATAGGAAACTGCACTAGAGGTTAAAACAACTTTGAATATAGTAGCTTTGGGAGAACATTTATTATCAAAATCCAATTTACCTATTTTAAATCTCTATGTAATAGAGTAAATGCCCATCAATGCAGAACCTTTCACTTCCAAAAAAGAAAGCACCTGCACCCCCCTAAAAACTATCAACATTACCCACAACTTCACTTCACAAATGCCATTTACTACAATCTTGATAACCAAATTCTTTTTTTTTTTTTTTTTTTTTTTTTGAGATGGAGTTTCACTCTTGATGCCCAGGCTGGAATGCAATGGCCCAATCTCAGCTCACTGCAACCTCTGCCTCCTGGGTTCAAGTGATTCTCCTGCCTCAGTCTCCCAAGTAGCTGAAATTACAGACACACGCCACCACGCCCAGCTAATTTTGTGTTTTTAGTAGAGACACGGTTTCTCCACGTTGGTCAGGCTGGTCTTGACCTCACATGATCCCCCTGCTTCGCCCTTCCAAAGTGCTGGGATTATAGGCGTGAGCCACCATGCCCAGCCCGATAACCAAATTCTGAACAAATGAGCTTAAAAATTCATTTTTATAGACAACTCAAAACAAACTGTAACTTAAAACTATTTTATGATACAATTTTAAGCTGTTTAAAAATGTCAGTTTCACATTCAACATCTAAACAAATCTGAATATCATCCCTATGTATGGTTAGGAAACGTTTCAGTTAATATTCTACCTCCCATTCCATGAGAATCTGATTTTTGTTATTGGCTTTTTCTTCTCCAACTAAAAGAAATAGAGTACTAAAATATTTCTGAAAATTTTCACATACCCTGAAAATTCATGGAGAACAGAGGCAAACAGCTGTTCCAGATCTAAATTTCCTTAAAGATTACCTGTAAGTCCTTAGTCATTCTTTCAGAGGGTTATTTAGCATAATTACTAAAATAAGCGCAAGCCAACTTTAGTTTCTTAGAAGGTATTAGAAAAAAATGAAAAGACTTTTAGCTGTTTTTTTTTTTTTTTTAAAGACAGTGTCTGACTCCTCCATTGCCCAGGCTCACTGTAACCTCTGCCTCCCAGGCTCAAACCATCCTTCCACCTCAGCCCAACCAGCTGGGACTACAGACACACGCCACCATGCTCGGTTAATTTTCACAGCTTTGGTAGACAGGGGTTTTCACCATGTTGGCCAGGCTGGTCTCGAACTCCTGGGCTCAAGCGATCTTCCTGCCTTGGCCTCCCAAAATGCTAAGAGGTATCTACTACTCTACATGGATCTTCAGCTATGCTCTCAACTGTATGAGATAATCAGTCATTTAAATAATTTTTCTCTGGCAGGGCACGGTGGCTCACGCCTGTAATCCCTGCACTTTGGGAGGCCAAGGCGGGCAGATCATGAGGTCAAGAGATTGAGACCATCCTGGCCAACGTGGTGAAACTCCGTCTCTACTAAAAATATAAAAATTAGCTGGGCATGGTGGTGCGCACCTGTAATACCAGCTACTCAGGAGGCTGAAGCCAGAGAATCGCTTGAACCTGGGAGGCAGAAGTTGCAATGAGCTGAGATTGTGGCATTGTACTCCAGCCTGGGCCACAGAGCAAGAATCTGTCTCAAAAATCAAAACAAAAAAATAAAATTTTCTCTTTTCAGTCTTTGTAGTCAGAAAAAAAAAAAAAAAAAAAAAACCATACACAACTAATTTGAGATGGTTTACCCATAAAACTATAAAAGATTATTTATGGTTTAACCATAAAAATAGAGATACGCGGAGAAAAAAATACCTTCATGACATTATTTTAATCCTTTAACTTCACATTGAGACTTACAAGCAACAGCTAGAAAACCACAGTTTCTTGTATTTTCCTCTTCTGAACTGCAAAAAATGTTCAGATTTTCCAAATGTTCTATCAAGGCCAATCACCTTGATCATTTATTAGCTTATTCATGTGAAAATATACCAAATACGTTTTAGACAGCAATCAACAATACCAATTTAGTAAAAATGTCTTAACCCATGTCACTGGCAGATGGCAGACATAGTTGACTATCAGTAATTTCAAAGCAGCATCATTTGGAAAGGCAACTGCTTGATTTTTGTCATAAATCACACAAAAATACTGATTCCTGTGGTCAGGACTTTGAAACCAAGCATCCAACTTATTTTCAATTCAAGAACAGGTTTCAGTTACTCTTTAAATTTTTCTTCATTTATTAAATTTTATAATGGTTTTATAAAGAACTTACCATAGTTTCCATTTTAAAGGTACTAGAAGTTTTCATTTTAATGTTGGTGTATATAATATTTCCTAATATATTCTGTAACAATGATTTCATTTAAGGGTTTGTTTTTTGAAGTGTGCTGAGGAACTACTCCATTTTTTCCCTAGAGTTTCAGCCACTTTCAAATCTTATGCTATGTTTTCGAGTGTCACAATCTCATCTCAGTATGGCATGTACCTTGAGTGCCTTAAGTTTTTAAAATAGGCCAGGCGCAGTGGTTCACACCTGTAATCCAGCACTTTGGGAGGCCAAGGCGGGCAGATTACCCGAGGTCAGGAGTTTGCGACCAGCCTGGCCAACATGGTGAAACCTCGTCTCTACTAAAAATACAAAAATTAGCCGGGTGTGGTAAAGTAGCATGTGTCATCATACAATAGAAAAGATAAAAGAGTGTAGTGCCAGGAAGGCTGAAAAACAAGCCTAAGTATTTTCAAAAGTGCTTTAAGACCATTGCTTTTAATCCATCTAACAGATGTAAAGTCAACTTCTAGTCCACTTCCTGATCCTTAGGCTAATTAATGAGTGTTGCAGAGTGGCATCAGCTGCTGAGAAGATAGAACACTACTTGTTAACCAGTGTAAGAAACTCCCACTCAGACCTGAAATAATATTGTCTTCCTAGGTTTAAATTTTTTTCCCAGTGACCTTCAATCAAGCAAGAAATAGTTTCAGATTGAAACTACACAGAATTGATGGAGTAAACCTGTCTTACAAGATAGAAAGTTACCCCGTTTACCTGATGATGTTCACTGTCTATTTGATCTCAACAGAAACTTGGCTCTCTACTTTCTTCTCTGCTTAAGCAAAATCAGTGATTTCTTTCAAGGCTCCATTCTGGGCTGGGTGTGGGGGCTCATACCTGTAGTCCCAGCCCTTTGGGAGACTGAGGCAAGAGGATCACTTGAGGTCAGGAGCTCGAGACCAGCCTGGTCAATATGACAAAACCCCATCTCTGCTAAAAAAATACAAAAATTAGCCAGGTGTGGTGGCACATGCCTGTAGTCCCAGCTACTTGGGAGGCTGAGGCAGGAGAATCACTTGAACCCGGGAGGTGGAGGATGCAGTGAGCCAAGATTGTGCCACTGCACTCCAGCGTGGGTGACAGAGTGAGACTCTGTCTCAAAAAAAAAAAAAAAAAGGCTCCATTCTGTATCCCTAAGAGCCCTACTCTCTTGACTTCCATCAACATTTGTACAACTTTTATTTCATACATACTAAATCTTGGGGGCCCAAAAGCCTTCGCGTGAATCCTGGTTCTATTACAAACAGCTGTGTGACCTTGCACCAAAAAGGGTGGGGGGAAATAAAAATAATACCTACTTCATAAGGCTGTAAAGACTTGATAAATTAGGCCAGGCACAGTGGCTCATGGCTGTAATCCTAGCACTTTGGGAAGCTGAGGTGGGATAATCACTTAAGGCCACAAGCTCGAGACCAGCCTGCCCAACGTGGGGAAACGCTGTCTCTACTAAAAATACAAAAATGAGCCGGGTGTGGTGGCAGGTGCCTGTAATCCCAGCTACTCGGGAGGCTGAGGCAGGAGAATCACTTGAACCCCCAGAGGCAGAGGCTGCAGTGAGCCAAGACTGCACCACTGCACTCCAGCCTGGGTGACAGAGCGAGACTGTCTCAAAAAGACTTAATAAATTAGTCAGCCGGGAGCGGTGGCTCAAGCCTGTATCCCAGCACTTTGGGAGGCCGAGATGGGCGGATCACAAGGTCAGGAGATTGAGACCATCCTGGCTGACATGGTGAAACCCTGTCTCCACTAAAAAATACAAAAAAATAGCCGGGCGAGGTGGTGGGCGCCTGTAGTCCCAGCTACTCAGGAGGCTAAGGCAGGAGAATGGTGTAAACCCGGGAGGCGGAGCTTGCAGTGAGCTGAGATCCGGCCACTGTACTCCAGCCTGGGCGGCCGAGCGAGACTCCATCTCAAAAAAATAAATAAATACATAAAATAAATCAGTCTACATAAAACATCTAAAATAGTGTCTGGCACACAGCACCATAGTAATCATCTCATTTGGTGTAATCTGATCCTCATAAAACTAGGAAGGTAAAATCTATTTTTCTTTATTTTTAGATGAGAAAAACTTTTAGAGGTAAAAGGACTGAGATCCAAAGACACATGAATAAAGAGCTTATAAACTTTTTATCTGCACCATAGTCTCTTTCATGTGTCAACTTTAATGTCATACTAGTAACCACGTATTAGCTTTCAAAAACAGATTTAAAGACTGGTAGTAACGGCTGGGCGCAGTGGCTCACACCTGTAATCCCAGCACTTTGGGAGGCCAAGGCGGGCAGATTACGAGGCCAGGAGATTGAGATCATCCTGGCTAACACAGTGAAACCCCACCTCTACTAAAAATACAAAAAAATTAGCCGGGCGTGGTGGTGCGCACCTGTAGTCCCAGCTACTCGGGAGGCTGAGGCAGGAGAATGGCGTGAATCCGGGAGGTGGAGTGTGCAGTGAGCCGAGATCGCGTCTCACTCACTGGTAGTAACTTTTTTTTTTTTTTTTTTGAGAGGAGCCTCATACAAGTTGCCAGGGTTGGAGTGCAATGGTGCGATCTCAGCTCACTGCAACCTCCACCTCCTGGGTTCCCGCAATTCTCCTGCCTCAGCCTCCTGAGTAGCTGGGATTACAGGCACACACCACCACACCCGGCAAATTTTCTGTATTTTTTAGTAGAGACAGGGTTTCACCATGTTGGCCAGACTGGTCTTGAACTCCTGACCTCGTGATTCACCCACCTTGGCCTCCCAAAGTGCTGGGATTACAGGTGTGAGCCAACTGGTAGTAACTTTTAACAGGTAAGATAAAGAACAATACACTATACTGCAGTAATTCTAGTAAAAGTGGACAAACTAAACATCTTCCTTCTTCATTCTCTATTGCCAACATGTGTTTAAATCACCCTTCAACCTATCTCCCATCCAAGCACTAACCAGGCCCAACACTGTTTAGCTTCCAAGAGCAGATGAAATCAGGTGCGTCTAGGGTGGTATGGCCATAGACCTTACCTTTCTATTCTCTCTGCCATAATCTTAGCCCTGCTTTTTAGCTGGCCTCCTAGCATCAAAGCTCACACCTCATCATCTTTCAAGAAAAACAACCTGAACCATCACTCATTTCACACTCTCCTGGCTCAAAAACCTACTACTCCCTACCACTTACCGCATGAAATCCACACTATGATTTCCTTTTTTTTTTTCTTTTCTTCAAGACAGGGTCTTAATCTGTTGCCCAACGCAGCAGCACAATCTCAATCTCGCGGGCTCAAGTGATCCTCCCGTCTCAGCAGGGACCACAGGCACGCACCACTATACCCGACTAACTTTTTACATTTTTAGTAGAGACAAGGTCTCACTATGTTGCCTGAGCTGTTCATGAACTCCTGGGCTCAACTGATCCTCCTGACTTAGCCTCCCAAAGTGCTGAGGTTACAGGCATGAACCACTGTGCCCTGCCTCACATGTAATTTTCAATGTCTTTCATATATTGGTTCCATTCTACTTCTTTAAATCTTTTCCCCAACCATAACCAAACACCTTACAGAAATGTCTGCTTGCTATTCCATTTACAGAAACTACTCTATGCTTGTGTAAATAAAATTAATAGCTGGGATGCATCCCTCTCTCATTTCATGTAACACTAGTAATTTTCTCAAAGCCTAGCACCTCCATTTAATCATTCAATATATTATACAAACCAATGTATATACAAATACGAAACAGAATATTAAAAAGACCTTGGAAATAAATCTACATAGCAATTTCAAATGACTCCCTCCCCTTGTTTTTAAGTTTGACTACTTAATGTATGTACCCTTAATTAATTTTGCATTTCTGAACTTTATGCAAATCGACTTAAAATTTACTGTTCTGACTTACTTTTAAAAACTGATTTATCCACAATTGTGAGTTAAACCTACATTTTCACTCCAATACAGGTATCATTATGTATGCATATGTACTTATCTATTCTGCAGATGATGAACATTTAGGTTGTTTTCAATTTCTTGCCATTACCAAGAACAATGCTAATATTTCTTGGTGTCCCTTGGGGCATAACTGCAAAACTTCCTCCTCCATGGTGCTCTTCCAAAATACCACAGCCCACACAAAAACAGACACAAACATTAAAACTGATATGCTTTTCCAATCTTTCCAGTCACATATCTAAAAATCTCTCAACTCACAGGCTTTTCTCTCTGCTCTAGTTTTAATTATCCACTAAATTTTTCTACACACAAAGAATATTTGGAGTTCAAATGTTTGTATTGCTTTTCTTTTTGGGACAGTTTTGTTCTGTCACCAGCCTGGGGCACAGTAGCACGATCTCAGCTCACTGCAACTTCCGCCTCCCAGGTTCAAGCAATTCTCCTGCTTCAGCCTCTTGAGCTGCTGGAATTACAAGCAAGCACATGTCATCACGCCCGGCTAATTTTTGTATTTTTAGTAGAAACGGGGTTTCAGCATGTTGCCCAGGTTGGTCTCGAACTCCTGGCCTGAAGGGATCCGCCCACTTCCGCCTCTCAAAGTGCTGGGATTACAGGTGTGAGCCACCATACCCAGCCAAATGTTTGTATTTCTTTGACATCACTGTTCTTTCCCCAACTACTGCTTAAGTTGGCTGCTCAAATAATTGACTTTTAATTTTCACATAAGGTATAGGTTCCTGTGTGTTACTATACCAAAGGGGGATGCTTACTATCCTAACAATCCTCACAAAGGAGGAAAAAACACCAAACATTTCATCCTAAAAGATCTGAAAGTTATGCATCTTCATGAACTAAATGCAGATGATACTGTTCCCTAATATTAATTAAATGATTACTTTCCATACTTGTTGCATTTACTGCTGGCCAAGACATTTACCATAGGAACTCTGTTGCTTTTACTTTTCTTATCCATCTGCATAGTTGAGAACTACTCTCTCCTGCCCCACAGGCACACTCTCCTGTTTTCCTACTAACCTGTTTTTTGCCTGAGAACAGGGTATCAACAACCACACGTTACTGAGATTCTAGATTAAAGAGAATGTCACATAAGATGTTTTTAAGGTTTGCGGGGGCGGGGGGGCGGGTAAGCAAGCATACTTTAAATTTTGGAATAGTTTTAAAATTTTTTCAAACCTAAGCTTTCATTAGTACTTCGTTTGTTTTTTTTTCCACTTCCAAAGAGCCTTGAGCTTTAATTTATACAGAGAACAGGGCTTAATGTACAACTGGAAAAGTATACCAAAGCTGCATCACATCATTGGCACTCTGCACTCCATCCACACGGAAGTGCCACAGTAATAAATTACATTCAGGTTAGGTCAGATAACAGCACTTTATCATGTAACTTTTACTGTATTACAAATAGGCTTATAATATAAACGTGTTAAGTTAAAACCTAAAACTTACACCCAATTTTTAAAATTACATATAAAACCCCTTCAAAGGTACATAGCTAAAACTCAACCCATAGGCTTGTTTTCTGTTTTACTTTTAATTATCCATTAACCTTTTCCACACAAACTTTAATCAAGAACTTCAGAGCCTTTAATCCTAATGATCCAATGAGAAAGGTTTGCTACATAGCTAATAATTATAAATTACAGCACTTTATTTCCTGAACAGCACTGTGCCTTATAGTAACCAATCACATAAACAGAAAATGGCAAAAACTACAGAACTACACTCCCAGCCTATAACCCTTCCAATTCATCCCAACAAACTTAGCACTGTCCATCCCAAATGTTAAGTCAACCATCCACTTTAATTTTTTTTGAGAAAAAATTAAACATTTAAAATTGAACATAAAAAATTAAACATTCCAGTCTGTTGCCCAGGCTGGAATGCAGTGGCGCCATCTCGGTTAATTGCTACCTCCCCCTCCCGGCTTCAAGTGATTCCTCCTCCCTCATCCTCCCAAGTAGCTGGGATTACATTTTGGTGCCTGCCACCACGCCCAGCAAATTTTTGTACTTTTTAGTAGCAATGGGGTTTCGCCATGTTGGGCAAGCTGGTCTCAGAACTCCTTACCTCAGATGATCCGCCCGCCTTGGCCTCCTAAAGTGCTGGGATTACAGGCCACCGGCTACAATCATCCACTTTTAGAACCTGTTGCCAGAAGTGTGGGATAACTGTACTGTAATTCTAACTAAAGGAGGTATATAAAAACAAGTATCCCTAACTAAAAGATGTTCTAAGAACATCTATTATTCAATTATTTGGCGGCAATTCATATTGTAAGCTAATTAGTAATACTTGCAATAATCATGATTTTAACATTTTTGCATAAGAATGATTCCTGTGTTTGCTTATACCTACTATCCAAAATGTTACAAAACAAGCACTGCTTTCTGTCACTTTTGAGTACTTTTCACTTCAGACTTGAAGCAGCTAGTTTATGTCTATGCCAATTTCCCTTAAAAATACAGAAGATTCTAGTATTTTAAGCAGTTATGGCATTTACAAAATGTTTTTCATTTTTTTCTCTCATTACAAAAGTAGATGTTCTTTCTCGTGGTAAATTCAGAAAAACATCAGGAGGAAACAGAAATCATCCGTAATGCCAACATCTGAGCAAACATTTTGGGGTATATCTCTATTTTCATGTTTTACATTGTCCTTTAAAAAACAATCGAACGACATTAGCAGTTTTACGACATTTTCCTTTCCAGTTAAAACTATATACCATTACTATTTTCCCATCACACTCTTCACCTAAAATACTGTTTTAAGTAGCAGTATAGATTTCCATTTCCACAATAGAATTAGCAGATTCCCAAAACCTGAATCTTTAGATTTTTAAAAAACATTCTTAAAACTGGTATTAAATTTATATACGCAAATCTGACATACTACTCCCTTAGGATAAATTCCTGTAAGCACCGTCTTTCCATTTTAAGCCTATTATACTATGAAGGAGTCTGAATTAAGATCTAAGAGCTCCGAGAGTTCGACACCAGCCTGGGTCACATAGTGAGAACACGTCTCTACAGATGATCAAAAAATTAGCTTGGTGTGGGAGCGCGCGCCTGTGATCTCAGCTACCCAGGAGGCTTAAGTGGGAGGATTACCTGAGCCTGGGAGGTCGAGGCTGCCGTAAGCCAGTGATCAGGCCACTGCACTCCAGTCTGGGCAATAGAGCGATCCTGTTTCAGAGAAAAAAAAGATCCAAGGCCTCTGCAGACCACACTGGCAGCACTGCTACTATTGCAATCTATCCGGGCTTTAACCTTCTCTTCTATAAAATTAAGGATTTGAACTACGTGATGCTCCTAAAATATGACATCATCATTGCACTCCTCAGTAAAAACCATTAACTGACTTGCAATATTAGCGTTTACAAACTCTAAAAGCATTAGTAAGAAAATTAGTATGTTTAAAGACTAAAACAAATGCATAGGTCAAGGGTGGTTAAATCCTTCCAAATTAGTTCAAAATGTGATAACAAAAGCTGTACACGGCTGAAAAATATATAAAGATGATAAAGTGAAACTTCTCTGGGTAAAGTACAAAGTAATGTTCTAAGTATATACTGTTAAGTGCAAAGAAAGAAATACGAATTTAAAGCATTTCAACACACACATCTGGCTAAATGATCTTTTTCAAACCTTACATAACCAACAAGAATCTTCATGTAGTATTTTAATGTTGTTTAATTTCGAGTTTGCGAAAACATTCTATTTCAGTGGAAAAGGCATCACCCGGAGCGTTTTTTCAACGAAAATGTCTCAAGCCCTTCTTGCTTTTTAAAACAATACTAATGTGAAAAACAACGTCGATAGACTGCGTAAATGACTGAGCCATTAGTAAAGATCTTTTTAAAGAGAAATCTTAAACATTAAAAAAATTTAAAATAGCCTGAAACATCATTTTTGTCCGCATAGTCAATTGTTTAGATTTCCCTGGGAGAAAAATGTGTTTTACCGACTACTCAGAAACCTTAAGCCAAGGTTTAAAACACAGAACGCAGCATCAATACAAAATCTCATGACCACTACCTACGAAATCAACAATTCTTCACATCATTTCAGCGCGCCCGAAAGACTAGACATTTCAGAACCACCATAACCGTTCTAGAAATGTCTGGCTGAAAAACTCCAACTGATCCAATAGAAATATTCCACACAGAACATGGCCACAGAGCAGCATAAACACCTAGGGGATATTCATCCACGGTAAATGCAGAACACAGAACATGGCACAGAGCTCGAAATGCAAAGAATGATGCGGCGACTACACCACGGTACTCCAAAACCCTTTGTCTGGAAACCGGAAGGTCCCACACCACACGATCCTCTCTACGGGAACCAGAACTAATAGTATTTTGATAAAGAAAAAAAGGATGTGAGGCGACTGACTAAACAAGCGCAAATCACCCGCCTCGCAGCGTACTGCAGGCGGCTAGCTCCACGACGCAGTACGAAAAACAAGCGTTAACGTTTCATTTTTCGGCCATTTTTACGCGATGGGGGGCGGGGAGGAATTGTTTCTGATGTCCAGCTAATGCCGCGCGCGCGCGCGTCTGGGCCGGGAGTCTTAGGGGGCGCTCTGAGGCGATGGGCGAGGAGTGGCGTGAAGGCCGTGACACCGGGAAAAGAAAGAAACGCTGCTCAAACAGCAGGCTCTTCAGAGTCTGGGAAATCCTCCATTTTGGGGAACATTTTCAGAGAAAAAAAGGCGAACAGGCTATTTCGGACCGGCGCTACCCAAGGACTTAGCTATCTTAACCATCCTCCCCAAACGGCAGGCCCCCAATGGACAGTCTGTCCCTCAGGCCTCCAGCGAGCTCCTCCCTCCTCCTCAGCGCCGCGGCCCGCGTGTAACGGGCTAGTCGTCCCGCCCCCGCCCACAACGAGCCCAGGACGCGCGGGAAGCTCGGCCGGTCAGCGCACCTCTTGACCCCCAATCTCCCGCCGCACCCTGGGCCCTCGGCCGGCCGCGTGTTTCCCTCCCGGACCGCTCACCTCCACCGCCCGAGAAGGCTGGTTGCGCCGCCACTGCGCTCCTAACATGGCGGCCGCCGATCAGGCGGCTCACATACGCAGCGCGGAGGGAGGCAGAGCGGGAGCGAGCAAGAAAGGCGCGCCGCCGGCTTCCCACAGCCCCTGTCGCCGTCGTTGTCCCCTCCCGGCGGACACGGAGAGCCCCCAGCCACCCCACCCCGACTCTTACCCGCTTCACGCCTACCTTAGGGAAAGGGAGAGGGAAAAGGAGAGGTACCTCTCTCCCAGCGAGCGGGACGCGGAGGCTCCCACAATCCCCCGCAGCAACGGCGCTGGCGAGAGGTGGCGGCAGCGGCTGCAGCCCAAGAACAAACCCACTCTCGCGAGAGAGCTCGCCCCCACCCCCTCGGTCCAGTTCGGCGCGCGCCAGGCCCCTCCCCCTACTCGGCGCGCGCACCTCGCTCGCGCCCTAGCCTGAGGTAGTTCTTTAATCCTGGAGATCCCTCTCCGTCATCCAGCTGAGGCGGGAAATGGAGGAACGTCCGTGGCTTACGAGTTCGAGTCCCATTCCCTAAAAGACTGTTTGTCAACCTCCTGAATAGCATAATACAAAATTTAAATAGAGTATGCGTTAGAAGCGATTCGCAAGAGTCCCTGGCTCAGACCCGACTTTTATGCTCTCTGGTTGCTCAGTTTGCCAAGGAATGGTGGAAAGCGCCAGATATTGAGGCCACAAAGGGAAAACGATACAATTTTGGCTGGTTTTTATTTAAGTATGTCTATTTATCATTTATTTATTTGTTTGTTTGAGGCAGGGTCTCGCTGTGTGACTCAGGTTGGAGTGCACTGGCGTTATCACGGCTCACAGCAGCCTCGAACTCCTTTCCTCAAGAGATCCTCCCATCTCAGCCTCCCCAGTAGCTGGGACTACAGGCTCGCACCACCACGCCCAGCTAATATTTTTATTTTTATTTTTTCCTCAGAGAAGGGGTCTCGCTATTTTGCCCAGGCTGGAGGGAACTCCTTGGCTCAAGCGGTGCTCCCGCCTCCGCCTCTCAGCATTGGATTAAAGGCGTGAGCCTCCACGCCCAGCCAGCTGGTTTTTGGGTTTGTTTTGTTTTTTTTTTGAGACGAAGTCTCGCTCTGTCGCCCAGGCTGGAGGGCAGTGGCCGGATCTCAGCTCACTGCAAGCTCCGCCTCCCGGGTTTACACCATTCTCCTGCCTCAGCCTCCCGAGTAGCTGAGACTACAGGCGCCCTTCACCTTGCCCGGCTAGTTTTTTGTATTTTTTTAGTAGAGATGGGGTTTCACTGTGTTAGCCAGGATGGTCTCGATCTCCTGACCTCGTGATCCGCCCGTCTCGGCCTCCCAAAGTGCTGGGATTACAGGCTTGAGCCACCGCGCCCGGCCTGGTTTTTTTTTTTTTGGAGACGGGGTCTCGCTCTGTCGCCCAGGCTGGAGTGCAGTGGCGCGATCTCGGCTCACTGCAAGCTCCACCTCCCGGGTTCACGCCATTCTCCTGCCTCAGCCTCCCAAGTAGCTGCGACTACAGGCGCCCGCCACCACGCCGGGCCAATTTCTTTTTGTATTTTTAGTAGAGACGGGGTTTCACCGTGTTAGCCAGGATGGTCTCGATCTCCTGACCTCGTAATCCGCCTGCCTCGGCCTCCCAAAGTGGCCAGCTGGTTTTTAAAATCAAGAATTCTGTGCAGGAGGGTCGTTGAGGCAGAGGACGGCGAGCCTTTTCCCTCGGAAAGACCACCGCTGATTTTTGGTGAATTTGACTGCACCCTTGGGACTGAGGTACTGGTTAGGTACCCGGATTGGCGGGATTTGAGCTCCGGCCTTCAGAGGCTTAAGTAAATTGTTTGGAGACCTAATCTGGCTGCAACTCTCTCCCCAACCATCCTTGCAGAACTCCGCATCTGGAGAGTTGGGAATTTTCCAGCACAGTTAATGGTTATAATATGGAGTGCTTTCTATAGGGTTGGCAATGCAATAAGCAGTTTACACATAACCCTACAATAACCTTGAGAGGCGGCTACTAGGGGATACCATTTGGTAGATCACAAAACTGAGACATTAAAAGGTTATATAATTTGAGGCACGGTAGATGGCGCCTGTAATCCCAGCACTTTGGGAGGCCGAGGCGGGTGGATCACTTGAGTTCAGGAGTTCCAGACCAGCCTGGGCATCATGGCAAAACTCCGTCTCTACAATAATAATAATAATAATAATAATAATAATAATACAAAATTAGCTGGGCGTGGTGGTGCACACCTGTGGTCCCAGCTACTCACCGGGTACGGAGGATGGGGCTGAGGATTGTTTGAGCAGGAGGCGGAGGTTGCCCTGAGCCTAGGGCACTACTGCACTCCAGCCTGGGCTATAGAGTCAGACACTGTCTCAAAAAAAGAAAAAAAAAAAAGGTTATGTAATTTAATAGAGGTGAAAAAGCTAGTCAGTGGAGTCTTGATGACTCAACAAGGCACTACCTGAAATGGCATAGCCATAAAAATGAAGTTACTTGGCCATGCGGTGACTCACGCCTGTAATCCCAGCACTTTGGGAGCCCAAGGCGGGCGGATTACCTGAGGTCGGGAGTTCCAGACTAGCCTGACCAACATGGAGAAACCCCATCTCTGCTCGAAATACAAAAATTAACCGGGCTTGGTGGTGTGTGCCAGTAATCCCAGCTACTCGGGAGGCTGAGGCAGGAGAATCACTTGAACCCAGGAGGCGGAGGTTGCGGTGAGCCAAGATCGCGCCATTGCACTCCAGCCTGGGCAACAAGAGTGAAACTCCCTTTCAAAAAAAAATGAAGTTACCATCTCAGGACAGGGTAAATTGTTTTATCTACAAAATAAGTAGTAAGCCACTGATTCACAATATTACTTTATCTCAATCTAATTTAGTCAGTGATACAAGAAATATTTCTTGAGTACCTACTGCGTCAATATATTAGGCCTCAGGCAAACAGCAGGAAAGGAGACAAAGGCACTGCCCTCATGGAGCTTACACTTAATGCAAACTTTGAACCAATAAATAACGTGTGTATTTGAGATGAGTGAATAATCCGAGGGGATGGGAAGCTTTCGTGAGAAACTGAGGTTTGAGTTAATATCTAATGAGTAGGCAATTAACTAGGTGAAGGGAATAAAGCATCCCCAGGCAGAGGGATCAGAATGTGTGAAAACTCTGAGGTAGACTTTGGGAAACTGCAGATTTTTTTTTTTTTTTTTGTTATTTTGTTTATTTTTGAAGACAGGGTCCTGCTCTGTTGCTCAGGCTGGAGTGCAGTGGTGTGACCATGGCTCACTGCAACCTCCACCTCCCGGGTTCAAGCAATCCTCCCGCCTCAGCCTCCTGTGTATAGACATTAAAAAGGGCTGGAGATGTGAGAAGGAGGCCATTCCCTGGGGTTACAAATTGAAATGCAGAATCTAAGATAAACTGGGTAATACAAGTCCTATTTTTTCTTTTTTTTTTTTTTGAGGCGGAGTCTCGGCGCTGCGCCCAGGCTGGGTGGTGGCGGATCTCCCAGCTCACTGCAAGCTCCGCCTCCCGAGTTCCACGCCAGTCTCTGGCCTCCCAGCCTCCCGAGTAGCTGGGACTACAGGCTGCCACCTCGCCCGGCCTATTTTTTGTATTTCTTAGGCGGGGTTTCCACCGTGTTATGGGATGGTCTCGATCTCCTGACCTCGTGATCCGCTGTCTCGGCCTCCCAAAGTGCTGGGGATTACAGGCTTGAGCCACGGCGCCAGCCCTTTTTTTTTTTTTTTTTGGGAGGTGGAGTCTTGCTCTGTCGCCCAGGCGCTGGAGTGCAGTGGCGCGATCTCCAGCCTCACTGCAAGCTCCGCCTCTCCCGAGGTTTCCGCCATTCTCTCCTGCCTCCAGCCTCCCGAGTAGCTGGGACCTGAGCCGCCACCACGCCTGGCTAATTTTTTGTATTTTGAAGTAGAACCCAGGTTTCGTTTAGCCAGGATGGTCTCGATCTCTGACCTTGTGATCCGCCCGTCACCGACTCCCCAAAGTGCTGGGATTACAGGCTTGAGCACAGCCAGCTCCTAAGTCCCTGGCTAATGCTATCCAACACAAGTTCAGTTGGGGACACATGAATTTTAAGGTAAGGATATGGATTTAAGGTAAGGATATATGGGTCTTGAGCTCAGGGAAAGATTGTGGGTTAGTGACAAATTTACAAGTTAATGCTGTAAATGAAGTAATAGGAGTTGAAAAATAAACTTAAAGCCAGGTGTGGTGGTTCACACCTGTAATCCCAGCACTTTGGAAGGCTAAAGCAGGCGGATCGCTTGAGGCCAGAAAGTTCAAGACCATCCTAGGCAACATGGTGAAACCATGTCTCTACAAAACATACAAAAATTAGCTGGGCATGGTGGCACATGCGCCTGTAGTCCCAGCTACTCTGGGGCGGGGGTAGACAGGGTCCAGGGTGGTTGACGTGGAAGGATCGATTGAGCTTGGGAGGGGGTGGCACTGCACTCCAGCTAGGCAACAGAGCGGGACCCTGTTTAAAAAAAAAAAGAGCGGCCAGGCACGGTGTCACGCCTGTAATCGCAGCACTTTGGGAGGTGGATCATTTCAGGTCAGGAGTTCGAGACCAGCCTGGCCAACATGGTAAAACCCCGTCTCTACCAAAAATATGAAAAATTAGCTGAGTGTGGTGGTGCTCGCCTGTAATCCCAGCTACTTGGGAGGCTGAGGCAGGAGAATCGCTTGAACCTGGGAGGCGGAGGTTGCAGTGAGCCGAGATCACACCATTGCACTCCAGCCTGATCAACATAGCAAGACTCTGTCTCAAAAAAAAAAAAAAAAATGGATGCAGTGAAAAAAGAGGCCTGAGCACCAATCCTTGAGGAACTTTAATCAAGTATAGCACAGGACACTTAGTGGACAGAGGTAGGGAGAGAAAAGCAAATATATGTATATGTGAGGGGAAGGCAGAGCAAGGAAAGCACAGAAATTGTGTTGCCTTGAAAACAACAACAAAAATACTTCTAGGACAAAGTGATCAACAGGGTCAAATGCTACAAAGAGGTCAAGATGAAGACCAATGACATCTACAAGATTTAGCAACATGGGTATCAGTGGTAACATTGAGAGTTGCTTCCACTAAAGCCTGAAATGTCAGACTGGAAGGGCTGAATATGGGAAGAAGGAAGACAAAAACTATTCAATGCAGAAAATTTCGGCTATGAAGAGACTAGAGGAGAGAAAGCAGGATTAAGGGTTTTTTGTTTTACTATGTGAGGGACTTGACCACAACTAATTGGCAGTAAGGATATCTTAGCGAAGAAATTGTTGGAAATACAAGGAGATGGGATAATCCATAACAGAGGTTCCTGAAAGGATAGGGAAGCAATATAATTTCCTTTACAGTAACAGGAGGTCTGGAGCAGATGGTGTTTAAATTTCATTAGATTGGTAGAAGGAAGACATGGACATTATAGTCAAGTAACCTCAGTTTTCTCTGTGAGAAAGTCTTCTGTTGAGAGCTGGAGCTATAAGAGGGAAATTTATATATTTATGTATTTATTTTTTATCATATATATAAATTTAGAGACAGGTTATATATTTAGAGATGGAGTCTTGCTCTGTCACCAGGATGGAGTGCAGTAGCTTGATTGTGGCTCACTGTAACCTCTAATTCTGGGGCTATAAGCTATCCTCCATCCTCAGCCTCCCAAGTACTGGGATTCACAGGCATGTGCCACCAAGCCCAGGCAGGGAAAATGTTTAAATAGCCATTGTGAAAGTGGAACTGCAATCTTACATCTGTATGTTATGTTCTGTTTTTCAAGGTTTGAGCAAAGCTTACAAAATGTGATTCACATCTTTGAGGCCAATCATTTGAAAGGCTTGGAAAAGGAATTTGGTAGGATTCATAAAGGCTTGAGGGCTGGGACTTCCCTCAAGAGATGATGTTGGCCAGGCATGGTGGCTCACGCCTGTAATCCCAACACTTTGGGAGGCCAAGGTGGGCAAATCACAAGGTCAGGAGTTCGAGACCAGCCTGGCCAACATGGTGAAACCCCGTCTCTACTAAAAATACAAAAAATTAGTTGGGCTTGGCCGGGCGTGGTGGCTCACGCCTGTAATCCCAGCACTTTGGGAGGCCGAGGCGGATGGATCACAAAGTCAGGAGATCGAGACCATCCTGGCTAACATGGTGAAACCCCATCTCTACTAAAAATACAAAAAAAATTAGCCGGCCATGGTGGCGGGCACCTGTAGTCCCAGCTACTTGGGAGGCTGAGGCAGGAGAATGGCGTGAACCTGGGAGGTGGAGCTTGCAGTGAGCCGAGATTGCGCCACTGCACTCCAGCCTGGGTGGCAGAGTGAGACTCCGTCTCAAAAAAAAAAAAAAAAAGAGATGATGTTTAAACCCACCATGTAGCCAGCTTTGGAAAGACAAAATTTTTTTGGAGGGGATCCTACTTTTCAGTGACTCTTGAGTCTTCCACTCAAAAGCTGATCTGCTTTCTACTCTGCAAGTCTGATTCCAACTGATCTTGTTCTCAACTCTTAGATGAAACAGCCTCTGGTCCTCTAGCAGACAGAAACATGACCGCCTATCAAATCTCAGTTCAGATACACACCTACCCATGTTTGCATAAGGTTCTAATGCCATCTGGTGATTGTGCAGAGAAAGTCAAACTTTTTCAACTGAGTAATTATTTATTGAGGAACTTAGTGATGATGTGGGAGATTCAAAAGAAATATAACAGGTGCTTGGGGCTTATCAGCAAAAAGACACAAAAGAAACAAAAGTTTGGTTTTTGTTTGTTGGTTTGTTTGTTTTTTGAGACAGGGTCTCATTGTGTTTCCCAGGCTGGAGTGCAATAGTGCCATCTTGGCTTACTGTAGCCTTGATCTCCTGGGCTCAAGTGTTCGTCCACCTCAGCCTCCGAGTACCTGGGACTACAGAAGCACATCACCAAACCCAACTAATTTTTTTTTTTTTGGTATTTTTTGTAGAGACAGGGTTTTGTTATGTTGCCTAGGCTGGTGTTGAACACCTGGGCTTATGTGATCCGGCTGCCTTGGCCTCCCAAAGTACTGGGATTAGAGGTGTGAGCCACCATGCCCGGCCACCAAAATTAATGCAAGATTTCATTCATCAAATGCCTATTTCATGAAGGACATTCTACAATGATGGAAAAGACAAAACTCCAGCCCTCAGGATCTTGGTTTGATGGAGATTGACAAGGAGTTTGACCTCAAAGTGGGGCTGTTTGTGCCCTCAAAGTGGGCCTGTTTGTGAACAGGGATGGGTAAAAAGCTATATTCACATTTGGGTGTGGGAGTGGGTATGCCTCAGGAATGGTAAAGAATGGGGCCTTTCAAAGCAAGAACTGCTGGTGAGACTTTGAAAGGTCTAAATGACAAGTTTGGTACAGCTTAATGATGAAACTGTCTTTTTTTTTTTTTTTTTTTGAGACAGAGTTTCACTGTTGTTGCCCAGGCTAGTATACAATGGCACGATCTCGGCTCACAGCAACCTCCGCTCCCCCGGGTTCAAGTGATTCTCCTGCCTCAGCCTTCCGAGTAGCTGGGATTACAGGCGCATGCCAACACGTCCAGCTAATTTTTGTACTTTTAGTAGAGATAGGGTTTCGCCACATTGGCCAGGCTGGTCTCGAACTCCTGACCTCAGGTGATCCACCCACCTTGGCCTCCCAAAGTGCTAGGATTGCAGGCGTGAGCCTCCACGCCTGGCCCTGTGATGAAACTTTCAATGCCAAAATAGAGTATGGATTTGAGATGGTAATGAGGACCTTTTCCAATTTTGAGTAGAGGAAAAAGCAAGAAAAGATTGGAGGCATATATTTTGACACCACAAAATCCATTAAAATGTATTAGGTGAATATGAGGAGTCCTGTCATCAATAACATTATTTTTCTTGAAATTTCTTTTGATGAGAAAATTAAGCTTGACAAAGGTAAAAGTCCTAAAAGATGACAAAATGGAATTCACACCTTTGAGGTCAACCATTTGATATTCAGCAGCTGACTAATATTTGAGAGACTATTTGTTACTATTGTGTACTAGGCACTTGCCAGTACACAATAGGAAACAAAATAAAAGGTCTCTGTTCTCATGGAGCTCAGGAGTCTAGTAGAATAGACCACTATTTACATGCTCTATTAAGCAGTTGATAACACATTTTAATTACCATTGAGGGTAACGTACCATTATTCCTTTTTTTTTTTTTTTTTGAGACAGAGTCTGGCTCTCTTGCCCAGGCTGGAGTATAGTGGCATGATCTTGCCTCACTGCAACCTCCGCCTCCCAGGTTCAAGCAGTTCTCCTGCCTCAGCCTCCCAAGTAACTGGGATTACAGGCCCGTTTCTTTTTAATGATTTCTCTTTGTTGAATTTCATATTGTTCATGTCTTGTTTTCCTGATCTCATTTAATTTTTTTTTTTTTTTTTTTGAGATGGAGTTTCACTCTTATTGTCCAGGCTGGAGGGCAATGGCGTGATCTTGGCTCATTGCAACCTCCACCTCCCATGTTCAAGTGATTCTCCTGCCTCAGCCTCCCTAGCCAGTAGCTGGGATCACTGGCATGTGCCACCACACTAGGCTAATTTTGTTATTTTTAGTAGAGATACGGTTTCACCATGTTGGCCAGGCTGGTCTGGAATTCCTGATTTCAGGTGATCCGCTTGCCTCGGCTTCCTAGAGTGCTGGGATTACAAACGTGAGCCACCATGCCCAGCCCTCATTTAGTTCTCTATCTGGATTTCCCTTGTAGCTCACTGAGCTTCTTCAATAACATTATTTTTAATTGTCAGGCAGTCCATAAATTGCCACTTCTTTAGGGTTGCTGGTGATTTATTTTGCACCTTTCTTGATTCCCTCATTGTTTATGATCCTTAAGGCCATGCGTTAGTATCAGCACATTTTAAGGGGACACTTATTCTGGTCTTCACGCCTGGCTTTAACTGAGAAAATCTTTCAGCAGTCAGCTCATCCAGACACTGTGCACACCATATGTGGTAGGCTAGCCTGCCACCTGGATGTGCAGCAGTGGGCCTGAAACCTGTATGTGGGAGCCAGCCTGAAGTGTAGGTCCACAGGTACTTGAACCTGACCTGGAGTTGCAGGTACCAGCCTGGAGTATGAGGCTGTGAGGGCCTGCCAGTCACTGGGTTTTACTGAGGTGGGGCTAGAGTTTGCATACAAGGCAAATCCGGTTCTCACTTGCATCTTTTCTTATTTCTGTGCCATACCCAGGTACTATCTGCCACTTGGCTTCCTTAGTTCTTATGAAGGTATTTTCTTGTATTGATTATTGTTCAAATTGGTGTTTCTGTGAGGTCCTAAGCACCAGACTGTTCTATTCTGCCACCTTACTGATGTCCTATCAAGTTTCCTGATTTAGATATACCTACAATAAGGCAACTACTATGATATTTATTATGTGCTCTAAGAAGTTACTATACATATACAAAGCATTTTATGTACATATATATGTGTGTATGTGTATATATACATATTCTTTTGAATATGGCCACAAATTCTGTGCTGCTGTTCTCATGAAACGCAATTAATTTCCCCTCACCCTATATCTGGAAGGCCCTGTGACTGGCTTTACCCTACAGAATAATAGAATACAGAAACAAACTTTTGTTTTGGTTTTGGTGTGGTTGCTTTTTGAGACGGTCTTGCTCTGCTGCCCAGGCTAAAGTGCAGTCTTGACTTCCCAGGCTCCAGCAATTCTCCCATCTCAGCCTCCCCAGTAGTTGGGGGCATGCCCATCACCACGCTTGGCTAATGTTTTCTTTTTAAAAAATTTTGTACAGACAGGGTCTTGCCATGTTGCCCAGGCTGGTCTCGAACTCCTGGACTCACTCAATCCTCCCGCCTTTGCCTTCCTAAGTGCCAGAACTACAGGTATAAGCTACCATGCCCAGCCCAGAAATGAACTTTCAAGATCTGCTTTTATCCACTTAGAACCTTGTTGCCATACTGTGAGAATCTCAAGCCATATGAAAAGAGCAAAGATGCTACAGTCAGCAAGCCCAGCTGAACTTCCAGGTGACAGATCATATCACCCACAAGTAAAAGTGGAGCCTCCAGTTGGCTACACCCCAATCACTCCACAGAATTCCCTCCCCCTCCCCACAGACGTAGTCTTGCTCTGTTGGTCAGGTTGGAATGCAGTGGCAGGATCTTGGCTCACTGCAACCTCCGCCTCCTGGGTTCAAGGGATTCTCCTGCCTTAGCCTCCTGAGTAGCTGAGATTACGAAGTGCAGAGGCACAGCCACAGCTTACTGCAACCTTGAACTCCTGGGTCAAGAAATCTTCCTGCCTCAGCCTCCCTAGTAGCTGAGATTACAAGCCTGAGCTACCTTCTATTGTTTTTGTGTTTTATTCCTTCTTCACCCTTAATTTTGCAGAATACTATCATTGTATTTTTCCATATGAATGTTAGAATCATCTTGTCCAGTTACAAAAGCAAGTGTTTACAAAAGCAACTGTTGTAAACTGACAATTTCCATTCTATGCTGAGATTCCTTGGACATGGTATGACTTACTTTATTAGGCCTCTATTGTACAGTCATCATTCCAATGCCTTCTTCATATATAACTTTATTCTAAGCCTTATTTTCCTTTCAATTTCCTACTTATCCCCCTTGTTAAGCACAAATTTGTATTAAAACTGATTACTTGCTACCTCAATTAACTATTTTCAGGTGATACAGCATTCCAAGTAATCTTACCTCATTTTAACGTCTTTTCCCTTTCATATATTTCCTTTTCTTGCCTAATTGCCTTTGCTAGCCTTGAATGAAGCTCTCTTTTTAACTGATAGACATCCAGGGTTTCTTCATTAAGCATTACTGTGGCTTTTGCAGTCAGATACATTTTGTAAGCTTGGGGAGTGCCGAATGTCGACCATTTTAGCAAATGCTTCTTTTGAGACAGGATCTTTTCACCAGGCTGGAGTGTAGTGGTACCATCATAGCTCATGGCAGCTTTGAATTCCTGGGCTCAAAGGATCCTCCTGCAACAGCCTCCCAAAGAGGTAGGATTACAGGCATGAGTCACCATGCCCAGACAGCAAATGTTTTAGCATGTAGGGAGATTATGTAATTTTTTAGACCAATACCGCAAATATTCTTGAAATAATCTAAGAATTACTGTGTGTTGTATTATCATGTAATAATTTTACAATGTGCCTATTCAAGTGTTTTGAGAGTTTTGCTGTTACCCAGGCTGGAGTGCAGTGCTACAATCTCCATTTCTGCTCACTGCAACCTCGGGCCTTCTTGGTTCAAGCTGGGATTACAGGCTTGCACCACCATGCCCAGCCCCAAATCTTATTATATCCCCAATTTAGCAGGAATATACATATATAAAGGGAACCCAACTTCATCTCCATCTTCTAAAAATTTAAGTAAACCCTTGAGGAATTGATTTTTAAATGTCATAGTGCCAGGGGTGATGGCTCACGTCTGTAATCCCAGCATTTTGGGAGGCTGAGGCAGGCAGATCACTTGAGGTCAGAATTTCAAGTTCAGCCTGGCCAACACAGAAAAATATAAAAATTAGCCAGGTGTGGTGGTGCACCCCTATAATCCCAGCTATTCAGGAGGCTGAGGTAGGAGAATCACTTGCACCTGGGATGCAGAGGTTGCAGTGAGACGAGATCTTGCCACTGCACTACAGCCCAGGTGACAGAGCGAGATTCTGTCTCAAATAAAAATAAAAATAACCCATAGTTTCTTCAAGACACAACAGGGCAAGCATTGAGGAATTTTTTTAAAAAGTGATAAATCATATCATAGGGCAAGACTAGGGATTAGAATGTGGCATTCATTAAGGCTTTCCAGAGGAATATTTTTTAAAAATCTAAAAGACTATATGTTTTGTTCCATTAGGACAAAAGAACCCACTGCAAGAGTAGCCGAGATGTTGACCGTCTGAAACAAGGTATTTGGCATTTGGAATTGGTGTAAGAATCTGTAAGTAAGGCATCTGAGTAGTCCCTTCAAGATGTTAGATTGAACGAGGTTGATGATTGAAGAAGCAGAAATTTACACGACTTAATACATGAAAGCTCCTAAACCAAACACTACTTTTGGAGCCAGATTCATTCTACACCACACAAGTTCTTGTGTGACTGTGACTTTGAGCAAGTAACATGTACCTTGTAGGACTGTTAAAAGAAGAGATGTATTAAATGTATTTAACATGGTCAACATGTAGTAAATAGTATTGATATTCTATGGCGTCACGTGTCCCAAAGTATACCTCAATGACAAAAATCATAGATTCAAAGATTTTATTTTTTATAGAACCCCAGAATAATAAACATGTTATAATTATACACTTCAATCTGGTTATAAGTTATATCCTGGCAGCTACTTACCAATATGCCTGCTTGTAAGAGAGGTTCTGCAAGTCAATTTACACACAAAGATGTTTCACAAATTTTCTCAAATATAAAGATATTTACAGATTACTAAAATAATAACAAAAGCCCGCACATGTGTTTTAGTTAACAGATGTCTGAAATCTAAATAGCAAGTCTCTGAAAATCCATTATTTTCTTTTTTTTTTGATACAGTCTCCGTCTGTTGCCCAGGCTGGAGTGCAGTTGCATGATCTCAGCTCACTGCAACTTCTGCCTTCCAAGTTCAAGTGATTCTCGTGCCTCAGCCACCCAAGTGGTTGGGATTACAGGCATGCACCACCACACCCAGCTAATTTTTTAATTTTTTTCTTTTGTAGAGACAGGGTTTCACCATGTTGGCCATGCTGGTCCTGCCCTGGCCTCAAGTGATCCAGCCTCCTCGGCCTCTCAGTGTTGAGATTATAGGCAACCATGCCCAGCCAAATCCATTATCACTTAATGTTTAAAGGCTACATTTAGTTTCCTATATATTGTTAGGGTTTACTAGTAAATGATTTGGTAACCTGACACCTTTGTATTCATGTCCAAAAAAATTCTTTTACAAGAACAAAAACAGTACTCTTAGCCTCTCTCACTGGAGTATTACTGAAAAGCATGATATTCTTACTCTGTTTTGGGTACATTATGACAGAGAGGTTATTATTACCAACTGTCAGTAGAATTGAGGCTTCTTGACTGAAGGGGATTGAGGTAAACCTTTGGAAGCTCGTGAACACATTTCAAGACACAACATGGCACCTGTGTCTAGCTCTATGGTACAACATGGTACTATAACACATAGTTATAGTACCACATGGTGGCCAGACGGGGAAGGCAGCTTCTCTGCAACTGAGCTGAGATCTCAAAATAGGCAATGTCAAGATGGAACCAGAAGGGAAAAACAGCATGTGTAGAGAGGTAGCGACAAAAGGCTAATTAAAGACTGAAAGAAACCAGGGTGGCCAACAAGGGAATCTAAGGGTGATAAAGATAAGAGGCTGAGAGAGATAAGGCTAGACTGCATAAGGCTTGACAGACCATAGCAAGATAAGCAAGAACTGTGTCCTGTTAACCATTTATCCCTAACATCTAGCATAGAATTCAGTTAATAAAAGCCATAAACCCTTTAAAAAGGGTGTGAGTCTTCTGGCAAGATAAGTAATTAGCACAGATTATTGTCACTCACTGCAACTCAGCCTTGGAGGGAGTACACAAATCAGAAGGAGGTCAAGTGCCTGGAAGAACAGATCGTGGTTGGGGTAAGAAAAGGAAGCCCAGTGTAGAAAAGGATAGAATGCCATGGGGTTAGAGGTAGCAGAGGCTGGGACAGAACTTGTCTGTTCTGCCTCCTTTCACTCCTCCTGTTCTTTGCCTTACGTCCAACCCATCACTTGCTGGGGTAGCCAGCCTATTTGAACAGGTTTAGACAACCCTAGAGTTCTCTCCAAGAGAATTAATACTGAGAAGGAGAAGTTCTACCATTGTCACTCTGGTGAAGCACAGATTCTAACTCAGAGGCTCTTTGCCTTGAGGCGGATCTTTCCTCTCCTTCAACTCATCAGAACCCTTAGTTCTGGGCTTGGCTTCTCCCTTTTAGCAGCTGATAATGAAATCCCTATCCCCACGGCCGGGCGCAGCGGCTCATGCCTGTAATCCCAGCACTTTGGGAGGCCAAGGCAGGCGGATTAGGAGGTCAGGAGATCGAGACCATCCTGGCTAACACAGTGAAACCCTGTCTCTACTAAAGAATACAAAAAAAATTAGCCGGGCATAGTGGCAAGCGCCTATAGTCCTAGCTACTCGGGAGGTTGAGGCAGGAGAATGGCATGAACCCGGGAGGCAGAGCTTGCAGTGAGCCAAGATTGCACCACTGCACTCCAGCCTGGGCGACAGAGCGAGACTCTCTCAAAAAAAAAAAAAAAAAAAGAAATCCCCATCCTCTACTATAAGCTTATGGGGTGAAAATCAGCCATATAAGGACTACAGCATCCACTCTCAAAGACAACAGGCTCAACCACTAATCTCTACATGACAGAATAAACTAAGACCACAGAACGAAAATGGAATGTTTAAAGAATTTAGGAGGCAGTCGGGCCTAGTGGCTTGCGCCTGTAATCCCAGTTACTCGGGAGGCTGAGGCAGGAGAATCACTTGAACCCGGGAGGCGGAGGTTGCAGTAAGCTGAGATTGAGCCATTGCACTCCAGCCTGGATGACAGATTCCATCTCAAATAAAAACAAACAAAAAAAACAAAACAAAACTGTCAAGGTCATTAAAAACAAGTCTAAGAAGCTGTCATGGCCAACAGGAGCCTAAGTGTAATGTGGTATCTTCAGTGGGATCCTGGAACAGACAAAACATATTACATAAAAACTAATGAAATCTGAACAAAGTATGGACTTTAGTTAATACTAATGTATCAATATTAGCCCATTTAATTGTGACAACCATAATATACCAATGTAAGATGTTATTAGGGGAAACTGGGTAGGTATATGTGGGAACTCTTTGTACCATCTTCCCAACTTTTCTATAAATCTAAAAGTATTGTGAAATAAAATAAAATTTGAAGTCCTTTTTACTGTGCTTTCCCAATGAGTATATCACCCTTAAGAAGCAGCACAGAACATTCTTACACCCTAAAGGGCCTTTACTGGAGGGCAAGAAAGGCCAAATAAGTAACAAGGACTCCTCTGAACAAGCCCTAGGCTACTAAACTGAAAAATTAATGACTCAGCAAGTTGGCTCATTATAAGTGTTCCTAAATAGCATTAAGGATAAAGATGTTGCTAAGCAGAGATTTTTAAGTTATTACAGTTAATTTGTTAATTCAGTGAAATTGTTTTTCAAGAGTACATTGACAGGTCCATTAACTGGAGCTGTTCACAAAGCCCTAATTAAGAAACAACATTCACAGGAGTCATTGTCACTCTTTTTAAGTTCTTAATTAGTAGCTCTTAGCATGGTGTTTTCCTTTGTGTGAATTCCTAGGCACTTAGCCATCTCTTTGTGTCCCTTTGGGACTTGCAGAATTTATCCCTTTGGGTTTTGCTTTACTGGTTGAAATTTGAGTGAGACATGATCTAAAATTTCAACATAAAATCCCACTGACACTAGCTTGTTTCAACCCAGCAAGTGAAATCATGGACAGGTGCCAGGAATAGTGTTTATTAATTGTGGTTCCATTTTTTTAAAATTCAAGGTTGGTGGGGGTGTTTGGAAACCCTCATTTTTAGTTTTTCCTCTTAATATGGTACAGGCCTAAGACCTGAAACTTGGCCTAAGCAATGAAAAGAGGCACTTGTGTTTACTGCTACCTACGGCAGCTGGCAGCCTGGGTATTTACAGGCCAGTAACCCTGCCAGTCTCATTCCAGTTTCCATTGCAGCACGGGAAAAGATTAACAGAAAAAAACTACTTCGTCTTGGTGTGGTAGCTCACACCTGTAACCCCAGCACTTTGGGAGGCTGAGGCGGGTGGATCACCTGAGGTAAGGAGTTTGAGACCAGCCTGGCCAACGTGGCGTGGCAAAACCCCATCTCTACTAAAAATACAAAAAAACATTTAGTCAGGTGTGGTGGCGTGTGACTATAGTCCCAGCTACTTGGGTGGCTGAGGCAGGAGAATTGCTTGAACCTAGGAGGAGGAGGAGGTTGTAGTGAGCTGAGATTGTGCCACCGCACTCCAGCCTGGGCAACAGAACAAGGCATTGTCTCAAAAAAAAGAAAGAAAAGAAAAGAAAAGAAAAAAAACCCTATTTTGAGGCCAGGCACAGTGACACCTGTAATCTTAGCTACTCAGGAGGCTGAGTCAGGGGGATCACGTGAGCCCAGAAAGTTGAGGCTGCAGTGAGCTGTGATCATGCCACTGCACACCAGCCTGAGTGAGACCCTGTCTCTAAAAAAAATAAGTAACTACTTTGAAGCCAGGCATGGTAGCATGTGCCTATAGTCCCAGCTACTTGGGAGGCTGAGGCAGGAGGTTTGCTTGGCCCAGGAAGTCGAGGGTGCAGTGAGCTGTGATTGTGCCACTGCACACCAGGCTGGATGACACAATTGAGACCCTGTATCAAAAAAGATTTTAAAAACTACTCTGAAATGTTTTACTAATCTTCTTAGACTCACCAGGAAATAAATTTCTTTGCTTAAAAAAAAAAAAAAAAACAAGTCAAGAGGGATATGTAGGTGAATAATTAACTTTATTTATCAAGTAGGAAATCCCATCAAATTATTTAAATGCACATGACTACACCATTGATGCCTTTTGGGATATTGAATACAGGAACAGAAATACCAATTATTTCTCTCTTTTTAAGTAGCAACATAGGAACCTCTCTCTGCTCATGGATAGCCCTACTATAGTCAGGAAAACAACCTGTATGCTTAGAACTTGAGGACTCAGATTTAAAATACTGTAACTCTTCATAACACAAAATTTTCCTCTTTCCTTAGGAGCCATTTTGGTTTTACCAACTTGGACTGAGATTGTGGCTGAATTTGAGAAGTGCAGACTGCTATTCTTTCTTAAGACTTCTCCCTTTGGAGCACATTAAAAGTGGAGAAAACTGGTATAAGTAACCCATGCAAAAAAACACAAATCCCAAACACACAAAAACAGACTATTTTTACTACTGGTTAATTTCTTGCAGTCACCTTAGTGCCCTAAAAGATGAAGAGTATAGGCCGGGCGCGGTGGCTCAAGCCTGTAATCCCAGCACTTTGGGAGGCCGAGACGGGTGGATCATGAGGTCAGGAGATCGAGACCATCCTGGCTAACACGGTGAAACCCCGTCTCTACTAAAAAACACAAAAAACTAGCCGGGAGAGGTGGCGGGCGCCTATAGTCCCAGCTGCTTGGGAGGCTGAGGCAGGAGAATGGCTTAAACCCAGGAGGCGAAGGTTTCAGTGAGCCAAGGTCGCGCCATTGCACTCCAGCCTGGGAGAAAAGAGCGAAATTCCATTTCAAAAAAAGAAAAAAGATAAACCTAAGCACTTAAAATTTTAGGAGTTTGATTCAAGAATCAGGCAGTGCCAGACGGCGGGTGGTTTGGAGCCCAAGGGGAAAGCTTGTATAAGGTGCACACCGAAGCAAGGCAAAGAAAGCATTTGAGGCCGGGCGCGGTGGCTCAAGCCTGTAATCCCAGCACTTTGGGAGGCCGAAACGGGCAGATTACGAGGTAAGGAGATCGAGACCATCCTGGCTAACACGGTGAAACCCCGTCTCTACTAAAAAATACAAAAAAAAAAAAACTAGCCGGGTGAGGGGGCGGGCGCCTGTAGCCCCAGCTACTCGGGAGGCTGAGGCAGGAGAATGGCGTAAACCCGGGAGGCGGAGCTTGCAGTGAGCTGAGATCCGGCCACTGCACTCCAGCCTGGGAGACAGAGCGAGACTCCGTCTCAAAAAAAAAAAAAAGATGAAGAGTATAACATTCTAAGGCAAAGCTATTGATAACGTTAAATTTTTCAGGGAGTCATGTTGCTACTGGCTCTGAACCTGTCACTAATGAGCTGTTCAACTTTCAAGGCCTGAATTTCATTCTCCAGGACAGAGGTTGGCAAACCATAGCCCGAGGGCCAATTCCAGCCTGTTTTATATGGCTCTCAAAATAAGAATGGTCTTTAAATTTGTAAATCATTGAAAAACATTTTGACACTGAAAATTTTATGAAATTCCAATTCAATGTCCATAAACAATGTTCTATTAGAACTACAGACTTGTTACTGTCTAAGGCTGTGTTTGCACTAGAGCTGCAAACATAGTTGCAAAAACCACATGGCTGAACAAATGTAATATTATCTGGCCCTTTACAGCAAGTTTGCTGATCCCTGCTTTTGAACAGCAGTGCATAATAAACTTTCTGAATTGGTGGAAATGTTCTCTGAGTTTTCCAGTAGGGTAGTCAGCAGCGAAACAGATTCTGAGATTAAGAAATTGATTAATTTTTATCAACTTACACAGCCACATGTAGCATATAGCTACTGCACAGCAGAGCTCTACAAAATAAGGGTTGGACTTTAGATTCTAAGAATTCTCTAAAATTCTGATACTTGGCCGGGCGCAGTGGCTCATGCCTGTACTCCCAGTACTTTAGGAGGCCAAGGCAGGTGGATCACGAGGTCAGGAGTTCGAGACCAGCCTGACCAACATGGTGAAACCCCATCTCCACTAAAAATACAAAAATTAGCTGGGTGTGGTGGTGCGCGCCTATAATCCCAGCTACTCAGGAGGCTGAGGCAGGAGAATCGATTGAACCCAGGAGGTAGAGGTTGCAGTAAGCCAAGATTGCACCATTGCACTCCAGCCTGGGTGACAGAGTGAGACTCTGTCTCAAAAAACAAACAAAAAAACCTGTAATTCCAGCATTTTGGGAGGCCGAGGCAGGCAAATCACAAGGTCAGGAGTTTGAGACCAGCCTGGCCAATATGGTGAAACCCCCATCTCTACTTAAAATAAAAAAATTAGCCTGGCATGGTGGCAGGTGCCTGTAGTCCTAGCTACTTGGGAGACTGAGGCAGAAGAATCGCTTGAACCCGGGAGGCGGAGGTTGCAGTGAGCCGAGATCGAGCCACTGCACTCCAGCCTGGGCAACAAGAGCAAGACTCCGTCTCAAAAAAAAGAAAAAAAAAAAAAAAGAAAAAAAACTTCTGATACTCTACATAATTTTTCAAATCATAATTTTAAGCACCCTACCCCCGTCTGAGCTGCAGTAATTTAATTGGAACCTACATGACAAGAAGACTACATATATTACTTATCTTGGTGTCACACAGGGCTGTCAGACATCTGGGGTCATGATGGGGGTAGATGATATTCAGGTGAAGGCATCTAGGATTCAAAGAGGTAAAGAATGACAGGCTGTCCCTAAGACAGGGTCCTTTTTCTAACAGAAAAAAATTGTTTGCACCCAGACTAGGACCAACTCCACAGGAGGAGTCATTCCACTCTCAGAGGTGCAAAACACTGCCCAAAGGTACTCAGCTACAACACCAAAACAGTGCTTGGAGCCAAACCTCAATAAAGACAGTGCTTGCTCTTCCAACAGTGTAACACCATCACAGGCACCACACAAGCCTGGATAGCTGACAACCGCTGGATGATTCCTGAAACAGCTTTCTCATTGTTTCAGATACCTAGGCACTCCAGGTAGAAGACCTATCAGTCGAATGTTGGCTGCAAAACAGGCATGGAAGCACTGATTGCAGACCCTGTTGTCAAACTCTTTAACAGGAATCCCCTTCCATGTTTTCAGTTGTTTTATCCAACATTCAGGGAGTTCCTGCCATGTGCCAAGCACTGTGATTGGGATCTAGCAGTGAATAAAACAAGATATACTGTCCTTTCCTTCATGGATCTTACAAATATAGGTTAATTTACCTCTCAATTGTTTCCTGATAGATACCAACTAGCCAACAGGCCTGGCACAGAGGAGGTAGTCAATGTTGGAATGAACAGGGATATTTACCTGAAAACTGCACATGCAGACTGTCACCTGCCACTATTTCCTCTCTTCAGATGGGTGAAGGATGCCCTACTTTCAAGTCATGCTAAAAAGGAAGACAAGCAAACTTAGTGATCTAGTACACAGAACGGTGAATAAATAGCAATGCATTGTATATGTATATATTTTTTGAGATAGGGTCTCACTCTGTCCAGGCTGGAGTGCAGTGGCATGACCATGGTTCACTGTAGTTTCAATCTCCTGGGTCAAGTGATCCTCCCAGCTTAGCCCCCCAAGCAGCTGGGACTACAGATGCATGCCAACACACCCACCTAATTCCTTTTTTGTTTTTTATATTCCCGATGAATTTGAATGTTTGGCACCCGGTCTAAAACAACAGCTCCTAAGTACCCTTATCTGGAGAGATGGAAACAGAATGCTGCTTGCCATTTATGATTTATCCTCATTTCTACAGCCTCAGGAATTATTTTATTTACCATTATTTGCCTTTTCCCTGCCTAGAGTACTATAAAGCTAACCATCCCCCAAGCCCTACAGATATCACTAGCCTTAAGACCCCATATGTAAAAGGCTATTCACAGTTGAGGCATTCACAAAAAGCACTCATATTTAGTTGAGAGAATCCTATTAAGGGAATGCCAACTGATCTAACAAAACAAGCTTTGATAAACAACTCCCCTGCCCCCCAACATCCTCCCCAGTTCCTCCTGTGGAAACTAGGATGTCACTTTTCATAGCAACTGAGGGTCATCTCTTCTCAAAAGAACCTCTTCTCAAAAAATTAGCATTCCAGGCCAGGCATGGTGCAGTGGCTCATGCTTGTAACCCCAGCACTTTAGGAGGCAGGAGGATCACTTGAGCCCAGGAGTTCGAGACCAGCCTGGACAACATGGTGAAATCCCGTCTCTACTAAAGCCTGGGCAACATAATGAGACTTTGTCTCTACAACTTAAAAAAACAAACAAACAAAAAATTAGCTGGTTGTGGTGGCACAGACCTATCATCCCAACCACTTGGGAAAAAGCATTCCAAAACAAAATTACTACAAAGGGAACTCAATAATGGGGCAACAATTACAAAAGGAACTCACTTCAATGGGGCAACAACTATTCATTTCTGAAAATCAGTAAGCAACTAAAGCGAATATACTGTCAGCCCAAAGGAGAAATTAGTGTGGTTGTAGTTGTTCAGTTCCCAGAGCCCCCTCAATCGATATTTTAATATTTTATTAAAGAGCTAGAGAATGCCCATAATTTTAAAGTGAATTCCCATCAATGTTTCCCTAATAGGGAATCCCATAGATAACTATGGTTGTAAAATCCTCTACAAAGGGAATCATGACTAGCTTTTATGGTGGGTAGTGGGAGCTACGCACTTTAATTTCAGCGAAATTAGCAAAAATCCCATTGTATCTGGCCCCCTTTGAGCACTTAGTAGGCACTAAAAATAAAGGTGTGACTTTTCCATCTATTTTTACCAACCCCCTCTTCCCATTAGCTTTGTTTTATTTCCAAGGTATGATTCAAGTAACTTCTTGCTACCCAAACCTGTTGGACCAGAACTATTCAGGAAGGTCTGGAAGGTCTGGATTTATTCTCTCTGCAAAAAGTCATGCTCTCACAGATTAAACCTTAATGCAAGCTTTTCCAACCCGCAGCCCAACACAAATTGGTAAACTTTCTTAACACATTATGAGGGTGGTTTTTTTTTTGCAATATTTTTAAAATTTAGCTATCAGTTATCGTTAGTGTTACTATATTTTATGTGTGACCTAAGACAATTCTTATCCTTCCAATGTGGCCGAGGGAAGCCAAAAAACACCCCTGCCTTGATGGATAAGCAACTATGCTGGCATCCTGGGGTAGTCAACACAGAGTTGGCACGAACCAGGGCCAGAATGCCAACCAGCTATTGGCTGCTGTTCTCCCAGCAGTGTAACACTTGCCTAGGTACAAGACAACCTAGGCAGCTGCCTACAGCTGGAGCCAAGAGAGCTGAAGGGATTGCACTCACCTGCAGTTGCATCTGCCACAGCTGGCCTCTCTGCAATGAAACAACTCCAGGTTAGTCAGCCAACAGTGAACACGTGTGCAGCTCAGAGTCCTTGCCCTCAAAACGTGGTATCTTAGGCCTGAGCCACAGAAACAACAGCAGACAATAAAACCAATAGCTTATCCTTGTTTAGCTTTGTTTTCACCTCTTGTTACTTATACACCACGGCAGTTCAACAGTAGCAAAAGAGTCGATTAAACAAGTATCGGGGAGCCTGGCTCTATCGCCTAACTAGTGTCTAGCCAAATGACACTGGGCGAGTAACCTCTCTATACCTCAGTCTCCTCATTTGTAGAATGGAGATATTATATTACAGGGTCTTTCTCTGTCACCCAGGCTGGAGTGCAATGGCACAATCATGGCTCACTGCAGCCTCCACTTCCTGGGCTCAAGTGATTCTCCCACCTCAGCCTCCTGAGTGAGTAGCTGGGACTACAGGCACGAATACACCAAGCCGAATGGGGATATTACTAATAGTACTCTGTACGTAGGGTGGTTGGGAGGCTTAAGTGATATAAGCTAACCCCCAGGATAATGTCTGGTATAGTGTGGGCACTCTGTAAACACCTGAGGAGCTACATTCCAAAAAAGGCTCAGATGGTGAATATGAATGAGTAAAAAGGGAAAAGTTATCCAGTGAGAGAAATGGGCAGTGAAGAGTGGGAAAACTAGATAGTCCAGTATAGGACTTCCTGAAAGACAATAAAAACAGCACTTAGAAAAATAACTGCAGTATTGGATATGAGGGGAATTGGAGGCAGTAGTCATGCCAAGACCTCAGCTACTGATTAAGAGCAATAACCAAAATGTTAGGCCGGGCGCGGTGGCTCACACCCGTAATCCCAGCACTTTAGGAGGCCGAGGTGGGCGGATCACGAGGTTAGGAGATAGAGACCTGGCTAACACGGTGAAACCCCGTCTCTACTAAAAATACGAAAACTTAGCCGGGCGTGGTGGCGGGCGCCTGTAGTCCCAGCTACTGGGGAGCCTGAGGCAGGAGAATGTCGTGAACCCGGGAGGCGGAGCTTGCAGTGAGCCGAGATCTTGCCACTGCACTCCAGCCTGGGTGACAGAGCGACACTCCGTCTCAAAAAAAATAAATAACCAAAATGTTTGCACAAATGATAATAAATATTTCTACATAGTCACTATTTTTTTTTTTTTAACGGAGTCTTGCTCTGTTACCAGGCTGGAGTGCAGTGGTGCTATCTTGGCTCACTGCAACCTCCGCCTCCCGGGTTCAAGCGATTCTCCTAAGTTTTGTATTTTTAGTAGAGACGGGGTTTCACCGTGTTGGCCAGGACGGTCTTCATCTCTTGACCTCGTGATCCGCCCGCCTGGGCCTCCCAAAGTGCTGAGATTACAGGCGTGAGCCACTGTGCCCGGCCTCACAGTCACCATTATAATTTATGTAAGGCTAAGATCATACCTTTTTCCAGCCATCCCCAAATTTCACTCCTAACTTCCTCCAAATAATTTAGAGGAACAGGAAAATGAGTAGAGAGGGTTCATTGTTCGCTGGGTCTAAAAACAGATCTAAAAATAGCGTGCCCCTTTCAAGGCTCAGGTTTAAGGGGCTGACTCAGTTCCACCGGACATTTGTTCCTCACAAACCTTCCAAAGTCCTTGCCCCTGGCACTGGGAGATGGAGGCTGTCAGAGTCAGGCTGTAGGGGACTCCCTAGGGAGAAGAGGGACGGTACAAAAACAGGGGACGACTCCGGGACCCAGGTCTCTTTCCGATGCCCTCCAAGTTCGGGGTCACGAGGGGACGAACCCCAATTTCATCCCGTGCCCCGGCAGAAGCCACCCTACATTGCTTCTTTCCCCAGGCTGGGAAACCTCCAAGGACTCTCCCCTCGGGGGTCCTTACTCACGCGCACGTGTTCGGAGCTCCTCAGGGCGCAGCAGCACTGGCAGAGGCCGGAGGGGAAAGGGCAGCCGGGAGCCGAGGGGAGCCCCGCCCCGGGGCGGCTATGGGCGTGGCTTCGGTGGGCGGGGCCCTTGACCCCGCCTAGGAAAGGCCGGGCTTAAAAAAAAAAAAAATGCGAGTGCGGTGGCAGAGGTGAACCTGCTTCTTATAGGAGAGAAGGGCTGGGGTCTGAGCAATGGCTGCGTTTGTTGGACTCCCAATCCATCTCTTAAGGGTAGAAGGGGCGCATAGTTCACAGCTGCTCAGGAGAGAATCTGTGTGTCCTAGTGGAGCCAGGCTTCCTGCCTGCCCACACTACGCGCCCCCGGAACTCTGGTTCCCCTCACGAGCGTGGCGCCTTTCCGTTGCTGCAGGCCCAGCCCACGCTTTTGCGCTTCCCACGCATATCCTTTTTCTGACTTTCTGCGGCAATGCTGTCATTCGGCTAATGGATCGCCCACCCACGCAGGTCACCTTGGTCCACGGTCTTCGGGATCTTTCCAGGAGGTTTTCGAATAGATTAAGCCAGTCACTCCTACTGCTTACCTCTGCAGGACCAGCATCCCTAGTGCCCTGCAGTGGGATTTTTCGCTGAGCTGCAGTAACTGAAGAACACTGGCTTTCTCTGCTAGACTTGTCCTCCACCATGGCACAGGCAGGCAGAGTCCTTGGTCAGGACAGACTGCCTGCAAGGCTACCAGGATTTCTTTGGAACACTAAAACTTCCCTCTCCCACTGGCTAGAGTCCATATGATTCCCCTGGGGTCCAGAGTGGAAAGGCCTACAAACAGTAATTCCTAACTCCGTGCTCTAATTCCCCCAAATTCCTTTCCGATACCCGCCCCTCAACAACAACAACCTATCCTGTGGGTTTTGCTGATCTCTTGCACCAGCACCATTGCCAGATGAACCCCTGGCAACCAAGCCACTGCCCTTGGCATCTGCCAACATGTTTCATTGTCTATTTCCTCAGCTCTTTCATAAAGAAAAAGGTATGCTTCTTGTGCACCCTAACTCTTGCAGACCTCTCCTAAGAAAGCCCGGAGCCCCAGTTTGATTCCAGCAAGAGACCCTAGGCTGTAGGGCCAAAGAGCCACTGGAGGGGAAGTGGCGAGCTCAAATCTTCCCCAGTTTTGATGGAGTTGGACACAGGCTCTGGTTGGGAAAAGGCTTCCATAAATACAGTAATTTTAAAAGTCACATGATCAGTGCTGGGCTGGTAGGCAGGAGCTCTGCTTTGCAGTTAAATAGGAATGTGGCTGAAGACTGCTGCCATAATCAATGCCTACATCCGGCTGTCACAGCGTGTTCATAAAGGAAGGTTATGAGAGCTATAAAACCAGGCAGATTGGGTGGGTAATTGTCCTGCTGAGCTCTGCTAAAGGAGAAATTGCATTGGCATCTTATATATTTCGCTTTCTTTCCTTCCAAACACACAAAGTGGAGAGGGCAGAGCTACTCTGAAGGTTCATGAAAAGGAAAGATGAGGGTGTATGTGTGTGTGAATGTGCATGTGCACTTTCAAAGAAGAGACAAGAAGTAACTGAGGACAGGGAGCTATGCAGACCTTTGGGGAGAGAGGGACTAATAACCTGGTGATGATTGGATTCAGATTAGGCCAGGTAGAAGGCAGAATTTGTGTGGAAGGCCAGCCATTATAAATGAGGCTGTGAGGTGAGCCATATTTTCATGTCCTGTTGAACATGTGGTCAACTTTTTGGCCTATAGGTCTTTCAGTGACTTTTGGAGAAAAACCAAGATGATTTCTTTTGTTCCCAACTTAAAAATCCTTCATAGTCAGGCCGGGTGCAGTGGCTCACGCCTGCAATCCCAGCACTTTGGAAGGCCGAGGTGGGCGGATCATGAGGTCAGGAGATTGAGACCATCCTGCCTAACACGGTGAAAACCCGCCTCCACTAAAAATACAAAAAAAAAAAAAAAAAAATTAGCCGGGCGTGGTAGTGGGTGCCTGTAGTCCCAGCTGCTCGGGAGGCTGAGGCAGGAGAATGGCGTAAACCCGGGAAGCGGAGGTTGCAGTGAGCCGACATTGTGCCAATGCACTCCAGCCTGGGTGACAGAGCGAGACTCCGTCTCAAAAAAAAAAAAAAAAATCCTTCATAGTCAACCTTTTTGACTTCCATCCTTTTAAATTTTGGATTAATTTTGGTGGGTTGATTTATGTTTTTTTTTTTACCTGTAATATCAACTATTTTTCTACTTTTTTGTTTCCTCTTCTTCCAAAGACAAAATTGTTGAGAATAATAATAAAACATAAAAGGGAACATGTCTGGAAAAAGAAAAATGCAGCTAGATGGAAAGTAAAGGACTAGGGGAAGTCCATTAGCTCTAAGTTTGACCTCATAACTTAAAGCTGACCTCAAGTTATAGCAGGTCCCCAAGCTTCTTGCCTGCCTTTCCCTTTCTCCTATATCTCCTCTCATTCCTGCTTCCCTCCTTAATGACTTCTGCCTCTGTGACTACTCTTTTTCTCTCTCCCTAGACAGGAACCACCAGTAGAGAAATATCTAGTTGTTTGTTCAGTTAGTCAGTCACTCAGTCAATCGACATTTACGAAGCATCTATCATGTGCCAGACTCTGTTCAGATGCTACAGACAAAGTCAGAATAATAGAGATTCCTGCCTGCCTAAAGCTTACAGTCTAGTGGAGAAGAATGACAAGTACTATATGTATTCTTGGTCACATGTCAGGGGGCAGCTAACATAGTCTAAGGGGTCAGTAAGAGTACTAGAGAGAGCTGTATTCTCTCTGGCTGATCCTAAGGGCTTAGAGTAGAGGAGGGACCCCTCCTCCATCTGTGTACTCCTCTTGCTGCTATGTACTAGCTACCCAATTAGAGTGGGGCTCTTCAGTTGTCCTTGTTATTTCTCAAAAGCATAGTTGGATTGGCAAGGATGTGGAGAAATTGGAACCCTCATACACTGTTGGTGGGAATGTAAAATGGTGGTGCATCTGCTTTGGAAAACCGTCTGGCAGTTCCTCAAATGATTAAACATAGAGTTACTTTATGACTCAGCAATTCCAGTCCTAGGTATGCACCCAAGAGCAAATAAAGCCTGTCACACAAAAGCCTATACAGAAATGTTTATAGCACCATTATTCATAATAGCCCCCCAAAACCAAATGTTCATTACTTGATGAATGGAAAAAAAACAGTGGCATATCCACACAATGGACTATTACTCAGCCCTAAAAGGGAATGAATCCTGTAATCCCAGCACTTTGAAGACGCTAAGACAAGAGGATTGCTTGAGCCCAGGAGTTCAAGACCAGCCTGGGCAACATAAAGATGGGACCCCATCTCTACAAAAAATAAAAAAAAAATAGGTGGGCATGATGATACACAACTGTAGTCCCAGCTATTTAGGAGGATAAGGTGAGAGGATTGCTTAAGCCTGGGAGGTTGAGGCTGCAGTGAGCTGTGATCATGCCATTGCACTCCAGCCTGAGTGACAGTGAAACTCTGTCTCAAAAAAAAAAAAAAAAAAAAAAAAAAGAAGAGGCTGCGCATGGTGGCTCACACCTGTAATCCCAGCACTTTGGGAGGCCAAGGTGGGGGGATCACTTGAGGTCAGGAGTTTGAGACCAGCATGGTGAAACCCCGTCTCTACTAAAAATACAAAAAATTAGCTGGGTGTGGTGGCTTGAGCCTATATTCCCAGCTACTTGGGAGGCTAAGGCAGGAGAACTGCTTGAGCCAGGGAGGCGGAGGTTGCAGTGAGCGGAGATGGAGCCACTGCACTTCAGCCTGGCAACAGAGCAAGACTCTGTCTCACAAGAAAAAAAGAAAAAAATGAATCACGTACTGATTCATGCTACAACATAGATGGACCTTGAAAACATTAAGATAGGCTGGGCACAGTGGCTAACACCTGTAATCCCAGCACTTTGGAAGGCTGAGGCGGGCAGATCATGAGGTCAGGAGATCGAGACCATCCTGGCTAACATGGTGAAACCCCGTCTCTACTAAAAAATAGAAAAAATTAGCCAGGCATGGTGGCGGGCACCTGTAGTCCCAGTTACTCGGGAGGCTGAGGCAGGAGAATGGTGTGAACCTGGAAGGCGGAGCTTGCAGTGAGCCGACATCATGCCACTGCACTCCAGCCTGGGCAACAGAGTGAGACTCCATCTCAAAAAAAAAAAAAAGAGAAAGAAAGAAAACATTAAGATAAAGAAGCTGGTCACAAAATATCACATATTGTTTGATCCCATTCATATGAAAGTCCAGAATAGGAAAATCTTCAGAGACTGGAAGGAAAATCTGTAGAGACAGGAAGTAGATTAGGGGTTGCTTAGGGTTGAGTGGGGGACAAGGTGATAGCTAAGGGGCTTGGAGTTTCTTTTTGATGCGATGAAAATGTTCTAAAATTGTGGCAATGGTTGCACGTAACTGAGTATAATAAAAACCATTGAATTGCACTTTTTTTTTTGAGACAGAGTTTTGCTCTTGTTGCCCAGGCTGGAGTGCAATGGCACGATGTTGGCTCACTGCAACCTCTGCCTCCCAGTTTTAAGCAATTCTTTCAAGCAATTCCTGTCTCAGCCTCCCCAGTAGCCGGGATTACAGGCACCCACCACCACGCCCGGCTAATTTTTGTATTTTTAGTAGAGATGGGGTTTCATTATATTGGTCAGGCTGGTCTCGAACTCCTGACCTCAGGTGATCCACCCGCCTTGGCCCCCCAAAGTGCTGGGATTACAGGCGTGAGCCACCACACCCGGCAAATTGCACTCTAAATGTGTAGGTTGTAGGGTGTGTGAATTATATCTCAATAAAACTGTTTAAATAACAACAATGAAAAGCATATGGGGCCGGGTATGGTGGCTCACGCCTGTAATCCCAACATTTTGGGAGGCCAAGGTGGGAGGATCACTTCAGCCCAAGAGTACAAGACTAGCCTGGATAACATAGCAAGATTCTGTCTCTATATATTAAAAAATAAATACAATACAATAAGATAAAATACAGCCGGGTGCATGGTTCACGCCTGTAATCTCAGTACTTTGGGAGGCTGAGGTGGGCAGATCATGAGGTCAGGAGATCGAGACCATCCTGGCTAACACGGTGAAACCCCATCTCTACTAAAAATACAAAAAATTAGCCAGGCATGGTGGCAGGCGCCTGTAGTCCCAGCTACTAGGGAGGCTGAGGCAGGAAAACAGCATGAACCCAGGAGGAGGAGTTTTCAGTGAGCCAATATTGGGCCACTGCACTCCAGCCTAGGCAACAGAGCGAAACTCCATCTCAAAATAAAATAAAATAAAATAAAATAAAAAATAAAATAAAATAAAATACACACACACACACACACACACACACACACACACAAAAGAAAGCAGCATACTTGAGAACCTGAAAAAAAAATCTATAATTCTGCTTGTAATTGTGGGCTGCATGTTCACTGTCAATTTTCTTTTTTTTTTTTGCAGTGGAGTCTCACTCACTCTGTCACCCAGGCTGGAGTACAGTGGCATGATCACTGCAACCTTTGTCTCCTGGGTTCAAGTGATTCTCTTGCCTCAGCCTCCCGAGTAGTTGGGAATACTGGTGTGTACTACCATGCTCAGCTAATTTTTGTATTTTTGTAGAGACCAGGTTTCACCATGTTGTCCAGGCTGGTCTCGAACTCCTGGGCTCAAGTGATCTGCCCGCCTCAGCCTCCCAAAGTGCTGGGATTAAGGCATGAGCCACCATGACCAGCCTGTCATTGTCAATTTTAAGAACTAAAATAAAAAGGACTTTGTATTCTGGGTCCTGTGGCCTCTCAGAGCTCCGTCCTCCATCTATGGAAAAACTGAAGGCATTTGGTCCACAGCACAAACAGATGCAAAGGGGTGGACTGGGCATTCCCATGCTTTCCTTCCATAACTCAACCCCCTCACTGTGACTCAGTTTAACATGTATGGCATACCTGCTATGTAGAAGGCATATTGGACCTGAAAGAACCACAGTCTCTTTATTCCCTCTAATGTTTGAAATTGTTATTAACATATTGCCTTCTGTTTAAACGAAGCTCTTTGGACAATAGGCAATGTGCTACAAAGCATAGTTGCAAGGCAGCCTGGGATTGTGGGCTCCCTCTACAGCATGCAGGGAAACATCATGGTGACACCAGCTAGAGCAAGATCAATTCCCAGTCCTTCTTGGAGTTGAACAAGTTCCAGGACTTGGTTCCTTCCTCACATGCCTTCAATCACCTCTTCATTTGGTTTCTAGACTCAATTTGTTAGTCTATTTCCATACCCCTCATTTTCTCACCAACCCCACCCCTACAATGTCCAAATTGGCCCTCCAATACTGAAACCATTTGCCGGAAATTCATTAAACTGAACACATGGGAAATTACAGAGGAGATTTCACTTGTCACTTAGGCTCAAATATAGAAAGTAATTTTAAAAGGACAGTGGTGGCGAGAGGCTATTTTTATCTTGCTTGTTTGTGCTGAGTTTTCTTATCTTGCTGTCTCTCATTCTTTTCCTGGCTACCTCTCCTCTTCTTTGCTTCTTCTTTAAACTAAACATTGGCCCTTTTTTTTTTTTTTGGGGCAGATGTATCGCCGCCCAGGCTGGAGTGCAGTGGCCGGATCTCAAACCCACTTCGGCTCAGCCTCCTGGTTTCACGCCATTTCTCACCTCAGCCCCTCCCAAGTGAAAAGCACCAGGATTACGAGCAGCCGCCTTCAGCTGACTGGTTTTGCGCACAGTAAGAGGCGGGGTTTCACGGGGTTGTAAGCCAGGATGGTCTCGATCTCCTGACCTTGTGATCCACCCGTCTCGGCCTCCCAAAGAGATGCTGGATGACGCAAAGGTTGGTTCTCTTACCTTGTTTTTAGAGTCTTTGTCTGACTTCATCGTTCATTCATTGAACCAATATTGAGTATCTGCCATGTGGCAGGCCCTGTGCTAGGCTCTAGGAGGAATACAACGATAAATAAAACAGACATAGTCCTTACCATTATGGAAATTACAATGGACATCAGGTAGAGTGAGTTCAGATTTGGTCACAGGAAGGCCTCCAGGTAAGCTTGCCCTGGCCCAGCTCAAACAGATACTTTTAAGAAAAGGAGATTCTGGCCGGGCGTGGTGGCTCAAGCCTGTAATCCCAGCACTTTGGGAGGCCGAGACGGGCGGATCACGAGGTCAGGAGATCGAGACCATCCTGGCTAATACGGTAAAACCCCGTCTCTACTAAAAATACAAAAAACTAGCCGGGCGAGGTGGCGGGCGCCTGTAGTCCCAGCTACTCGGGAGGCTGAGGCAGGAGAATGGCGTAAACCCGGGAGGCGGAGCTTGCAGTGAGCTGAGATCCGGCCACTGCATTCCAGCCTGGGTGACAGAGCGAGACTCCGTCTCAAAAAAAAAAAAAAAAAAAAGAAAAGGAGATTCTGCTGCTCTCTCAGGCATTCACTTGATGGAATTACTTGCACCTTTATGGTGCTAAGTTTACCAAATAGTAAATGGGCATGTAAAATAGCCAGAACCTCAGCATGTTTATTGGACAATAAACCAAATATCTCACAGCGATGCAAGGAAACTGAAGACCTAGGTTTCTGTGTGATATATACAAGCTCCCTGGGTAGAGAGAACATGAACCTAGGAGTCAGATGTGAATTTGATTTTGACTCCACCACTTATATGTTAGCTGTTTGACTTTTAGGTATGTTACCTCTTGGCCTCAGTTCCATCACCTATAAAATGGGAATACTAATCTCTACATTTTAGAGCTGTTGTGAGGATTAAATGAGATGTCATATATAAAAGATCAGGCAGGTACTCAATGCGTGTCGCTTCCTTTCCATTACTTCCCTATCCCACCCTTGAATCCCACAATTTAAAATAAATAAATAACCAACCTGGGCAACGCAGTGAGACCTCGTCTCTATTTATTTAAATAAATAAATAAAGATAAAGCCTAGTCTCCCAATTGACTGGAAATGAGGATTCTCAAATGATATTCACCAATTATACGACCAGAGAGATGGGTTGTTTCTATATTGGTTACTATACATTGCACTATGCATGCAACTTGTGACAGATCACTGTCTTATTCTGAAATAAGAGAAAGGCAAAACAACAACAACAAAAAAGAAATTATAGGAAAAAGACTGAAATGAGATATAATAAAGGACTTCCTCACCATGAGGGCTGGAAATATAAGTGGATGCCTGAGAGAGCTGCAAAAGCTCGTTTTCTAAGAGCATCTATTTGGCTGGGCCAGGGCAGGCCTACCTGGAGGTCAGAAATAAACCTGATGGCCTCTTCATGTCCCATTTAGCCTAAGGAATCCTTTCAGGAGGAATTGCTGGCCTTCTTCCTTTTTGAGGCCAGGCGTGCTGCCAAGGCTTATTGCTCACAAGGAAAGGAAAAAAATGGCAGCTGCCATTTCAGGCACTTAATAAGTACATTAAATTAAGAAACTGCTGATTTGGTTTACCTGATTCCTCCTCTCTGATAAGGAAGAAATATCTTCAGTCAGAGGTTCCCTGAAGTTGAAAAGGAAGCCTGAGCTCCAACTGTGGAAATTGGCAGAGGTCACACTTAAAGGAATAAGCAGGGCTCGGCAGACAGTGCTAGGATTCCAGGATTCCCTCTCCCACCCCATCCATAGGAGATCACAGGCTGCCTTTTTTCTTTTCTTTTTTTTTTTTTTTGAGATGGAGTTTTGCTTTCGTTGCCCAGGCTGGAGTGCAATGGTGTGATCTCGGCTCGTGGCAACCTCCACCTCCCAGGTTTAAGCAATTCTCCTGCCTCAGCCTCCCGAATAGCTGGGATTACAAGCATGCACCACCATACCTGGCTAATTTTGTATTTTTAGTAGAGATGGGGTTTCTCCATGTTGGTCAGGCTGGTCTTGAACTCCCGACCTCAGGTAATCTGCCTGCCTTGGCCTCCCAAAGTGCTGGGATTACAGGCGTGAGCCACCGTGCCAGACCTGCCTTTTTTCTACAGTTATTTGCAAAGGGTATTAATTTAGTTGTCCTTTTCTCCCTTCACCACCGTTTTTGTTTCTTCTTATTATTTTCCTTGCCCTTCTTTTCCTTTCGTCCTCTCTTGTGCCACCTCCTTTTCTATTTTCTCCTTCTCCTCCTTTTTCCCTCCTCCAATCTCCATTTCAGCTGCTGGATCTCATTGTCCAACCCACTGGAATTTCTGTTCCAAGAACTTGAGCATTCCTTCTTGATCTAAAGTAACAATAGGCCGAGCATGATGGTTCATGCCTGTAATCCCAGCACTTTGGGAGACCGAGGTGGGCAGATCACCTGAGGTCAGGAGTTTGAGACCAGCCTGGCCAACGTGGTGAAAACATGTCTATACTAAAAATATAAAAATTAGCTGGGCGTGGTCACGGCTCCTGTAATCCCAGCTAATCGGGAGGCTGAGGCATGAGAATATCTTGAACTTGGGGGGCAGAGGTTGCAGTGATCCAAGATTGTGCCACTGCACTCCAGACTGGGTGACAGCATAAGAATCTGTCTCAAAAATAATAAAAACAATAATAATAAATAATAAACTAACAATACTATTCTGATAATAAAGATAATGCTCTGTATTTGTATAGAGCAAGGTTTCCCAATGTTAGTCAGGTGCACTGGGAGTAGATATTTCTATGCAGGATTTTCAGAGCTTGTCATGTGCTAATGTGAGTTGCGAATGTCCAGCAGGAGTTAGAATATGGGAACTCACATTTTGCAAACCTCTTTGACCTTTCTTTTTCTTCACACCCTGGGATAACTGGTCTTTGGAACACATTTCAGAAACACTTACATCATGTGTTAGACTCTTTAAAAATGCTGTAACATTCATTTCATTTGATCCCTACAACTACTCTATGATAAGACAGGGAAGTTATACTAGTCTTACTTTACAGATGAGTAAAACAGACCCAGAGAGTTACATGCCTGGCTTATGGTCACATAGCTGGCCAACAGGCAACAAAGCCGGATCTCCTTTTTTTTTTTTTTTTTCAATAGGGGCTGGCTCTGTCCCCCAAGCTGGAGTGCAGTGGTGTGATCTTAGCTCACAGCAACCTCCACCTCCTGGGTTCTAGCTATTCTCCTGCCTCAGCCTCCCTAGTAGCTGGTATTTAGGCACCCACCACCATGCCCAGCTAATGTTTGTATTTTTACTAGAGAAGGGCTTTCACCATGTTGGCCAGGCTGGTCTCGAGCTCCTGACCTCAAGTGATCTGCCTGCCTTGGCCTCCCAAAGTGCTGGGATTACAGGCGTGAGCCACTGTGCCTGGCTGGGTCTTCTTATTTATGGCCCTTGTATCTGCACTGCCTTGCACTGCATTTAAATATAACATATATGTCAACTATCATACTATGGCATATGATATATAATATGGAATCTAGAAGATATAAATGGCAAATCATGACATTCATTTTTCCCCATAACTAAATATATTGCATATCTCCCATATGCTTGTCACTATTCCAGATGCTAAGAATAGAACATTAACTAAAATAGACAAAAACACAAATTCTTGCCTTCATGGAGCTTTCATTCTAGTGGAGGGAAACAGACATTACAAGATAAATATGTAAAAGATATTTTACTACATGTTATGTAACTATAAGGGCTAAGAATACAGTAGGGGGGAAAAAAAAGGAAGATGTAGGAGTTACTATACAAGGAGTGAAGAGTGTCAAGACAGGCTATACTGAGGAGATGACATTTGAATGAAGACTTGAAGGAGATAAAGAAGTTACCATGCAGAGATTTTGGGGTTGGTTAAGTGGAAGGGAGTTCCATCAGAAAGAAAAGCAAATTCAAAGGGTCTGTGGCAGACTGAGCCAAGGGTGAGACTAAGCCGGGGGGAGGCAGGGTGGTAAGAGATGAGGTAAGAGAGATTAAGGGGGTGGAGTCCAGACACCAGACTTTATAAGGAAAAGAAGTGATATAATGCAGATGGTATGCCATGATATAATAATAATACCATATAACAAATCTATTATGTTGCTGCAAAACAAATTATCCAAAAACTTTAAGAATTTAAAGTAACAAATGTTTATTTCATACAGTCTCTAGGGGTCAGGATTGGGGAGCAGCTCAGCTAAGCTGGCTCAGGTTCACTCATGAGGTTGTAGTCAAGTCGTCCACTAGGGCTGCAGTCATCTGAGGCCCTGACGAGGGCCAGAGGATCTGCTGCCAGGATGGCTTACGTGGCTGTTGATAGAAGGCCTAGTTCCTTACTACACGACCCTCCATAGCACTGTTCACTACATGGCAACTGGCTTGCCCCAGAGTGAGTGATCAGATGACAGAGAGACCAAGAAAGAAGCCACAGTGTCTTTTATACCCGAATCGTGTGTGTTACATATGATTACTTCTGTCGTATTCTACTGGTCACACAGACAAACCCTGGTATCATATGGGAGAGGGGATTTACAAGTGCATGAATATCAGGACATGGACAGCATTGCAGATCGATCATGCTGGAGGCTGGCTACCACACTGGCTTGTAGAAAATTTCCTCAGAATAACCATTTCTTCAAGAAATACCAACAAATATGTGGCCCCTAAAATACTAGAGTTCTCAACCCTATCTGGGTTGAACCCTGAACAAAGACAGCCCAAAGAGCAGGGGCTTCAAAAACTGCTGACAGTCTGAAGGTTTTATTTCAATTCTGCATGAGCATGCTTTTTTCTTCAAAGCCCCACTTCCTCTAGGCCTGGCCTCATTATTTCATTCAGCCAATTAACTCAACTTGTAATAATCTTAGTTAAACCTGCAAATTAAAAAAAAAAAAAAAAAGCAAAAAGAAAAGAAAAGAAAAGAAATAAACCCTTTGAGGAAATCTGTAGAACTTCAAAGGCAGCCTGGACCTCTCTGGGTAATTTAACCTTGAGATGACACTGAACTTTATGAAGGGCAGAGCAGACCCACCCATCCCCCTAAAATCCCTAGGTCTCTTCTTGTTGAAGAGAGGCATCCTGCCTAGTCTAAGAAGAACGACTGAGGACAGAGCAAATACTCTGTCCCTGAAGGCCAGTACTAGATTTATCCAGAAACAAAAAACATGGCTCTCCTGAGACCCAGGGCAGGCCTCTTGCCCAGCCCCCACCAGACTCAGCCTTGGCTGTACAGTCCATCAGCCAGTTTCCTAAGCTGAGCAGCAGATGGCATCCCAGCCTCAGGAGCGAGCAGCTGAGGTTTCTGGCAAGAGCAGCATCACTGTAAGGAACTCAGACTGCGGCTTGGCATCTGGGAGCCCTGCCTCCCAGGCTCCCAGCTCAGGGAAGTTTCTGCTCTGTGCCTGCAGATTAGGATACTGTCAGGCCAGTATCTCAGAGAGTAGGGCCTGAAGCCCCTAGTCAGGAAACAGATGGTGAACACAGGGTCTTTTCTGAGAAAGATGAAAATCAGTGGTTTCTGCAATTATATAGGCACTAAAAAAATTTTTTTAAAAGAAGAAAATCAGTGGCTGCTATTCCCAGAGAGGCTGTTTTTCCTTCACTTGCCCTTTGCTTGAGAGGGTCCACAATGACTATATCTTGGTCTGGGGGCTGGCAGGTCCCTGGCAGGAGCCTCCTGGGATGGCCAGATGGAGCCAAAGACAACTTGAGGGATCAGTGGACTACTGAAAGCATTTAGGGAATTCCAAGGGTTCAAAATTGAACCTTCTTTTTCCCCTGATGACCCAAATGAAGAGCTATACCCCAGAGCTGCCCGCCAACGACGCAGGTAGGGCTCAGTCCTGCAGGCCTTCTTTCTGTACCTCAATCTTCCTCACTCTCCTTATGCTTCTCCTCCTCCCCACCAACCCCTGCTCCTCCTCCTCTCTGTTCCATTTTTTCTCTCCTTCCCTTTTCCTCTGTCATCTCTATCCTTTTATGTCTTTCACTGTGTGACTCTATTTCTTTCTTTTGCTCCAGTGTAGGAAAGAAAGCTGATTACCAAACTGCCTCGGCAAAGTGGCCACGGGCATTCAGCCACACATAATTGCCTGTCTTTAGGGACTCAGACCTTGTCTAGACTTGCCTCTCTCTCCCTTCCTCATTTCTTCCCTCCCTGCTGCTGATACGTGATGGCCAGTCCCAAGAAGACCTGGACAAAGAGAGATCCAGAGGTCACTAAGAAAATCTACTCTCCCCACTACAGAACCTGTACTCCCTGCTTTGTAGCTCCTGACAGGAAAGACTCCAGAGGCTTCCCAACAGGGCTGAGGTCCACTGAGCCTCCTGTTCACTGAGCACTCACTGTTTGCCACTAGAATGTGAGCTTGAGGGCAGGGCCCTGTCTACCTTGTTCACTGCTATATCCACCATATCTAGCACACAGTAGATACTCAAGAAATAATTGTTAAAAAATAATGAGTGGATGGATGGAAAGATGAATGCTGAGCTCTGCATTAAGTATTATGGGTACAGGGCCGGGCGCAGTGCCTCACGCCTGTAATTCCAGCACTTTGGGAGGCTGAGGCGGGCAGATCACGAGGTCAGGAGATTGAGACCATCCTGGCTAACATAGTGAAATCCCGTCTCTACTAAAAATACAAAAAATTAGCCAGGTGTGGTGGCATGCACCTGTGGTCTCAGCTACTCCGGAGGCTGAGGCAGGAGAATTGCTTGAACCTGGGAGGCGGAGGTTGCAGTGAGCTGAGATCACGCCGCTGTACTCCAGCCTGGAGACAGAGCGAGACTCCAGCTAAAAAAAAAAAAAGTATTACGGGTACAAACATCAAAGGTACAACCCCAGTCCATAAAGAGAAGAACACCCAGACAATCAATCACCTATGATCTGGAACAGTAACTATGAGAATGATGGTGGTAGAAGCTGCAGCAGTGCCTGAGTCTTCCCTGTGAAGACAGGGAAGACTTGGTTCACAAACTAGTTCAACAATTATTCATAAAGAGCCTACTAGACTCTGGGCTAAGCAAGGAATAAGGTAGGCCCTTGTCCTTAGGGAGCTCCCAGTTGGATGTGGGAGACATATGAGTAAATAAATAAGCAGTTAACAATCAGGATCACTGTTGTATTGGGAAAAATATTGGGCAGTAAGAACAGGAAGCAGAGGCAGCTCACCGAGTCTGGGGAAGGGCTTATGGTGAAGTGAGTTCAGGCTAAGACCTACCTGAAGGGTCAGTAGAAGTTAGCTGGGAGAAGAAGAGAGAGAGTTCCAAGTCAAGGGAACATCATGTAGGGTCAGGAGAGGCAAGTTTCAGGCCGGGCATGGTGGCTCACACCTGTAATCCCAGCACTTCGGGAGGCTGAGGCAGGTGGATCACCTGAGGTCTGGAGTTCAAGACCAGCTTGGCCAACATGTGAAACCCCGTCTCTACTAAAAATACAAAAAATTAGCTGGGCATGGTAGCGTGCACCTGTAATCCCAGCTACATGGGAGGCTGAGGCAGAACAATCGCTTGAACGCAGGAGGCGGAGGTTGCAGTGAGCAGAGATCGCACCATCACACTCCAGCCTGGGCAACAAGAGGGAAACTCCGTCTCAAAAAAAAAAAAAAAAAAAAAAAAAAAAGAAGGAGAGAGACAAGTTTCAAGGAGCTGAGCAAATGTGTCAGGAACTCTGGCTGAAGTACCAGTAGGGTAGTAAGTGGGGTCAGAAAGCAAGAAGCAAGAGAAGTGGGTGGGAGTGAGGTAGAAGAGGCCAAACTGGGTTAACGGGTCATGACTTTACTTTTAGGGCAGGGGAAACCATTTAAGACTTTTTTTTTTTTTTTTTTTGAGACGGAGTCTCGCTGTGCTCCCAGGCTGGAGTGCAGTGGCCTGATCTCGGCTCACTGCAAGCTCCGCCTCCCGGGTTCACGCCATTCTCGCGCCTCAGCCTCCCAAGTAGCTGAGACTACAGGCGCCCGCCACCACGCCCGGCTAGTTTTTTGTATTTTCAGTAGAGACGGGGTTTCACCATGTTAGCCAGGATAGTCTCGATCTCCTGACCTCGTGATCCACCCGCCTCGGCCTCCCAAAGTGCTGGGATTACAGGCTTGAGCCACCGCGCCCGGCCCATTTAAGACTTTTAAGGAGAGCAATACAATGAAGTTTGCATTTTAGAAAGTAGACCAGGTGTGGTGGCTCATGCCTGCAATCCCAGCTCTTTGGAAGGTTGAGGCAGGAGGATTGCTTGAGGCGAGGAGTTCAAGACCAGCCTTGGCAACAGAGCAAGAACCCATCTCTACAAAAAAAATTGTTTTGAAAGAGTGAGGCATGGTGGCATGCACCTGTAGTCCTAGCTACCCTGGAGGCTGAGGCAGGAGGATCGTTTAATCCCAGGAGTTCAAGGTTTCAGTAAGGTATAATCATGCCACTGTGTTCCAGCCTGGGTGACAAAGCCAGACCCTGTCTCTAAAAGAATTACTCTGGGTGCAATATGAAAAATGGATGGGGTAGGGCCAGAGTGGCAATCCTAGAGATGAGTTAGGGAGTAGTCCAGGGAAGAAATGATGATCTGAGTTATGACAATGATGTTGGTGGGGGGAGAGGTCATATTTCAGTTGAGATTGAGGATAGTTAGGAATTTTCCTGGTCTAAAATGTAGGGCGAATACTGGCATTCCAGAGAAAGAATATACATACAAAGGTTTCAAGAGCTTGGCATGTTCTGGGAAGCACATGTGATTATGTATTTAGAGATGAGGTAGGAAGGAACCAACCTTTGCTGAAGAATTTGGGAAGCCCAGGGTGAAGCCAAAGCCATTTTGTTAGAGTTGGGGAAGGAGAGAGAAGATATGGCAATCTTCTGCAGTTACCCAAAATACCCACAGGGGTTCCAGAGGGTCATGACCCATTCAAGCATTTTCAGAACACACATATCAACCAAGACCCAGAACACAAGGGCAAACAATGTCCAAGGAAGTGAAGGAGGGCCTGGAAACGGGAGTAAGCAAATGAACTAAGAAAAAAGGTAAGGAGAATGGGGAGAGACAATCTGCCAAGCACAAAGAGTGAGATGGAGCCCATCAGAACCTGTAAATCCCTCCTGCAGTGTTGGGACTCAATCTTTCCTCTTCTGCCTCCAGATCTCAAAAGTGCCTTGATAGCTATCTCTAAGTTGTGGCTGGGTGCGATGGCTCACGCCTGTAATCCCAGCACTTTAGGAGGCCAAGGCAGGTGGATCACCTGTGGTCAAGAGTTCAAAACCAACCTGACCAAAATGGCGAAACCCCGTCTCTACTAAAATACAAAAATTAGCTGGACGTGGTGGTGGGCACCTGTAATCCCAGCTACTTGGGAGGCTGAGGCAGGAGTATAACTTGAACCTGGGAGGTGGAGGTTGCAGTGAGCCAAGATTGCACCATTGCACTGCAGCCTGGGCATCAGACTCCATCAAGGAAGGAAGGAAGGAAGGAAGGAAGGAAGGAAGGAAGGAAGGAGAAATATCAATCCAATTTGTTCTCCAAAGAAGAGATTTAGAAATGGATAGAAATGAATAGAGAGAATGGACCAAAATTAGTGTAATGGTTAAAAAACTGGGCTCTGCTTCTTCCTTGATCTGTGACTTAGGGCAAATAACTTACTGAACCCATTTCCTCACCCATGGGTACTAAAAGCTTGAAATCAGGTAATGTGAACAGAAAGCTGACATAGTGAAGGTTCTCAAGAAATCTTTAGTGTTACTAAGATTTTGGTATAAGCCAGACGAGACAGGGTGTGCAAAGCAGAAAGAGCTAGGAAGGGATGTAGAAGATGAGGACTGAGTGGAAGGGGAGTGAGTTCCAGCATGCTCAGATCCTTCAATGGCTTTCATAGCCTACAAAGCAAAACCCTACACCAAGGCTGGTTTCTGCCTACCTGTCCTGCCTCATCGCCCACTGTTCACAACCTCACTTTACAGACTGTTTTATCACCTTTTGTGATTCCCAGAACATACCATGCTCTCAACCCTTTGCACAAACTATTCTTCTGGAAATAAAATGGCCCCTCAAACCTGTCTTCAACACCAAATATCAGGGAGCCTTCAGAGTCCTAGAGCAGGGTTTAGGAAGGAACTCAGAGTATGTATATTGTGAGAGGAGCACCATGCACTAAGGAGAAGGAGGCGCACAAGAAAGTTAATATGGCTGAAATAAATGACACTTGACAGTGCTTAGGTGAAACAGGGGCGGGCAGGCAGATCTTGAGCATGCTTGTCTTGGTAGTGAGGCTAAGACTAGAAGAGAAGAAGGAGAGTGGAAAGTTTTAGGGAAGCCCTCGCATAGCCCTGGCCTTCCACCTCCTTCCCTGTTTTCTCCCTCCTTCCTTCCATTAGGGGCCAATTTTCCTGGGACGTAATTGTAAGCCTGGGAGTGTAGCCCAAATACCCGCTTTTTCCTTTTAGGAGCTTCTACTAAAGCACCAGGATACAAAGGTCCAGTTATCTGGAAAGTGCTTTAGAAAGACATGTGCAAAGGGGCTGGGCACAGTGGCTCACACCTGTAATCCTAGCACTTTGGGAGGCTGAGGCGGGCGGATCACAAAGTCAAGAGATTGAGACCATCCTGGCCGACATAGTGAAACCCCACCTCTACTAAAAATAAAAAAAAATTAGCTGGGCGTGGTGGTGGGTGCCTGTAGTCCCAGCTACTTGGGAGGCTGAGGCAGGAGAATTGCTTGAACCTGGGAGGCAGAGGTTGCAGTGAGCTGAGATTGCACCACTGCACTCCAGCCTGGTGACAGAGTGAGACTCCATCTCAAAAAAAAAAAAAAAAAGACATGTGCAAAGGACTATGGAAGCCAGGAAGAAGGTATGGCTAACCCAGCCTAGGGGAGCCTGGAAAGGCTTCACAGAGAAGGGGAGCTGGGCCTTGGAAAAAGAGGAGATTATCAAATGGGAAGGGTTTCCTGGTGATGAGCACAACGTGAATGGAGTCAGGATGTGCTTGGTCCCTGGACTTGGAGGAAAAGGAGAAAAGGAGGAGAGTAGTTTTTCTTTTTTTTTTTTTTTACTTTGGGACAAAGTCTTGCTCCTTTGCCTAGGCTGGAGTGCAGTGGTGGGATCTTGACTGACTACAACCTCCACGTGCCAAGTTCAAGCAACTCTTGTGCCTCAACCTCCCAAGTAGCTGGGATGACAAGCATGTGCCACCACGCCTGGCTAATTTTTGTATTTTTAGTAGAGACAGAGTTTTGCCATGTTGGGCAGGCTGATCTCGAACTCCTGAGCTCAAGGGATCTGCATGACTCTGCCTCCCAAAGTGTTAGGATTACAGGCGTGAGCCACTGCATCCAGCCTAGATTCTTCACTCCCTCTCCTTTCCTCCAACTCCAGAACTGAGCTCTCCTTGCTTCTCTCTGTCCTGGCTCATCCTTAGAATCATTGCTGCTGCTGCTGCTGCTGCTGCTGCTGCTACTGCTGCTGATGATAAATATTATTATTTTGAGGCAGGGTCTCACTCTGTCATCCAGGCTGGAGTGCAGAGGTACAATCGTGGCTCTTGAACTCCTGGGCTCAAGCAATCCTCCCACCTTAGCCTCCCCAGTAGCTGGGATACAGACGTGTGCCACCATGTCTGGCTAGTTTTTGAAATTTTTAGTAGGGACAGGGTCTCCCTCATTGCCCAGGCTGGTCTTGAACTCCTGGGCTCAAGCAATCCTCCCACCTCAGCCTCCCAAAGTGCTGGGATTACAGGCATGAACCACTGTGCCCAGCTAGAATCATTGATTATTAGAGCTGAAAGAAATCTTAGTGATCTTGTAGGTCATTCCAATCTTTGAATCTTGCAGTTGGGGAAATGGAGACCCAGGGGGAAGAAGAGGCTTGTTTAAGGTCTCTCAATGGATGAGGAACTTAGACCCAGAACTCAGAGTTTCAGACTCATCTCTGCTCACATTTCCCAGGGCCACATTGCCTCACCCACATTTTCCTCATCATTTATCCCCCAACCTCAGGGGCTGGGTTTTTTTTTCCAGGTGAGGGCAGGAAATGAATTTTTACCTAACCTTGCTATCTAATGATAATAAATACAACTATCCTTTATTGAACGTTTACTGTATGTTGGGCACAGTTGTAGATGCTGGAGACACAAACAGAACAAAGACTTTACTCTCATATAGCTCAGATTCTAGTGTGGAGAAAGAAGTTAATAAACAAACTTATCACGTATCAGGTGGCAGGTGATATCAGGAAAGTTAAGGTCAGAAAGGGGAATTGAGGCCAGGGGTGGTGGTTCATGCCTGTAATTCCAGCACTTTGGGAGGCTGAGACGGGCAGATGACTTGAGTCCAGGAATCTGAGACGAGCCTGGGCAACATGGCAAAACCCTGTCTCTACAAAAAATACAAAAGTTAGCCAGGCATGGTGGTGTGGGCCTGTAGTCTCAGCTACTTGGGAGGCTGAGGTGGGACGACACTTGAGCCTTTGAGGCAGGGGTTTCAGTGAGTCAAGATTTTGCCACTGCACTCCAACCTGGGTGACAGAGTGAGACCCTGTCTCAAAGAAAATTAAAAAATAAATAAAGAAAGAAACCTTAAAGGCCTAAAACAACAGTGATCATTTATTATCTCTTTATGATATCTGAGGGTCAGAAATTCAGGAGTGGCTTAGCTGGGTGGTTCTGACTCAAGATCTCTCTTGAGGTTGCAGTCAAAAGATGTCAGTGGCCGGGCATAGTGGCTCATGCCTGTAATCCCGGCACTTTGGGAGGCCGAGGTGGGGTGGATCACCTGAGGTCAGGAGATCGAGACCAGCCTGGCCAACATGGCGAAACCCCGTTTCTACTAAAAATAAAATTTTAAAAAATCAGCCGGGTGTGGTGGCGGGCGCCTGTAATCCCAGTTACTCAGGAAGCTGAGGTAGGAGAATCGCTTGAACCCAGGAGGCAGAGGTTACATTGAGCCAAGATTGCACCATTGCACTCCAGCCTAGGCAACAAGAGCAAAACTCCATCTAAAAAAAAAAAAAAAAAAAAAGATGTCAGCTAGGACCACAATTATCTGAAGGCTTAACCAGAGCTGGAGGATCTGCTTCCAAGAGAGCTCATTCATGTGGCTATTGGCTGGAAGCCTCAGTTGCTCACCATGTGGACCTCCCCACAGGACTGTTTGCTTGTACTTATGACATGGCAGCATGTTCTCCAAGAAGGAGGGCAAGGAGGCAGCCACAATGCATTTTCTTTAACCATTCATTTTGAAATAAATTCAGATTTACAGACAAGTTGCAAAGACAATATAAAGTTTCTATTGTACCATGTACATTTCACCCAGCTTTCCTCTAATGTTAATATCTTACATAACCATAGTACATTTGCCAAAACTAATAAATTAACCTTGGGAACCAGGCGCGGTGGCCCATGCCTGTAATCCCAGTACTTTGGGAGGCTGAGGCGGGTGGATCACGAGGTCAGGAGATTGAGACCCGGCCAACATGGTGAAACCCCGTCTCTACTAAAAATATAAGAATTAGCTGGATGTGGTGGCACATGCCTGTAATCCCAGCTACTCGGGAGGCGGAGGCAGGAGAATCACTTGAACCTGGGCAGCAGAGGCTGCAGTGAGTGGAGATTGTGCCACTGCACTCCAGCCTGGGTAACAGAGTGAGACTCTGTCTCAAAACAAAAAACAAACAAACAAACAAAAAATTGGTACATTACTGTTAACGAAACTTTTTTCAGATTTCATCAGTTTTTCCATTCATGTTCTTTTTGTGTTCTAAGATCCCATCTAGGATATTATGTTGAATTTAGTCATCATGTTCGTATAGTCTCCTTCAATCTGTGACTGTTTCCCAGTCCGTCTTTTTTGTGATCTTGACAATTTTGAAGAGTACTGATCAGATCTTTTGTAGAACATCCCTCAATTTAGGTTTGTCTGATGCTTTCTCATAAGCAGACTGGGGTAAGCACAATGCCTTTTATTACTTTGTCTTAGAAGTCACACACCATTACTTCTATTCCATTCTATTCTTTAGAAAGGCGTCAGTAAGTATATATAACAGTTAAGGGGGGGCCGGGCGCGGTGGCTCAAGCTTGTAATCCCAGCACGTTGGGAGGCCGAGACGGGCGGATCATGAGGTCAGGAGATCGAGACCATCCTGGCTAACCCGGTGAAACCCCGTCTCTACTAAAAAATACAAAAAACTAGCCGGGCGAGGTGGCGGGCGCCTGTAGTCTCAGTTACTTGGGAGGCTGAGGCAGGAGAATGGCGTAAACCCGGGAGGCAGAGCTTGCAGTGAGCTGAGATCCGGCCACTGCACTCTAGCCTGGGCGACAGAGCGAGACTCCGTCTCAAAAAAAAAAAAAAAAAAACAGTTAAGGGGAGTGGAATTTGTTCTACCTCTTGAAAGAAGGAGTATCAAAGAATTTGTGGGCCGGGCGCGGTGGCTCAAGCCTGTAATCCCAGCACTTAGGGAGGCCGAGGCGGGCGGATCACGAGGTCAGGAGATCGAGACCATCCTGGCTAACATGGTGAAACCCCGTCTCTACTAAAAAATACAAAAAAACTAGCCGGGCGAGGTGGCGGGCGCCTGTAGTCCCAGCTGCTCGGGAGGCTGAGGCAGGAGAATGGCGTAAACCCGGGAGGCGGAGCTTGCAGTGAGCTGAGATCTGGCCACTGCACTCCAGCCTGGGCGACAGAGCGAGACTTCGTCTCAAAAAAAAAAAAAAAAAAAAAAAAAAGAATTTGTGGGCCTATTTTATGAGTTTATTTTTTGGGGTCATGCTCTAGGCTTTATTTATTTATTTATTTTGGGGGGTCACCTAGGCTGGAGTACAGTGGCATGAACACAGTTCACTGCAGCCTCAACCTCCTGGGCTCAAGTGATTCTCCCACCTCAGCCTCCCAAGTAGCTGGGATTACAGTCATGTGCCACCATGCCTGGCTAATTATTATGTGTATATTTTGTAGAGATAGGGTTTAGATATGTTGCCCAGGCTGGTCTTGAACTCCTGGGCTCAAGCGATCTGCCCACCTTAGCCTCCCAAAGTGCTGGGATTACAGGCATAAGCCACCACCCTCGGCCTTAAAAACATCACAAAAGGGTCAGGGAAGACCTCCCTAATGAAGTGACATTTGAACAAAGACTTGAAATAAGGAAAGGAGCAAACTATGGGGGTATCATGGGTAAAGCTTTGTAGACAAAGGGGACAGCCAGTGCAAAGGACCTGAGGCAGGAGTGTGAGTAGCAATGTTTGAGGAATAGTCAGAAATCCCATGTGACTTGCCAGAGAGAGCAAGGGGGAAGAGTGTTAGGGCATGAGGTCAAAGTTTGTGGACTGAGAGCTAGGAAGTTCATGTGGGGCTTTGTAGGACATGGTAAGGAATTTGGATTTTATGTAGGGTGAAATGGGGAGCCATCAAAGGGCTTTGAGCAGAGGAGAGACCTGATTTTATTTTATTTCATTTTATTTATTTATTTATTTATTTATTTATTTATTTATTTATTTTGAGACGGGGGTCTCACTCTGTTGCTCAGACTGGAGTGCAGTGGTGCAATCTCAGCTCACTGCAACCTCCACCTCCTGTGTCCAAGCGATTCTCCTGCCTCAGCCTCCTAAGTTGCTGGGATTACAGGCACAAGCCACCACACCCGGCTAATTTTTTGTATTTTTAGTAGAGACGGGGTTTCACTATGTTGGCCAGGCTGGTCTCGAACTCCTGACCTCAGGTGAGCCACCCGCCTTGGCTTCTTAAAGTGCTGGGATTACAGGCGTGAGCCACCGCACCCAGTCATGACATGATTTTAAAAAGATCACTCATCCGGGCCCAGTGGCTCACGCCTGTAATCCCAGCACTCTGAAAGGCTGAGGCAGGCGGATCACCCGAGGTCTCCAGCCTGGCCAACATGGTGAAACCCTATCTCTACTAAAAATACAAAAAAATTAGCCAGGCCTGGTAGCGGACACTTGTAATCCCAGCTACTCGAGAGTCTGAGGCATGAGAATTGCTTGAACCTGGGAAGTAGAGGTTGCAGTGAGCCAAGATCGTGCCACTGAACCCCACCTTGGGTGATGGAGCAAGACTCTGTCTCAAAAAAATAAAAAAATAAAAAATAAAAGGATCACTCTGGTTGCTGTATGAATAGACTATAGGTGGCAAGAGTGGAAGCTGGGTGTCAGATGAGGAAGAACTCAGTGTTCCTTCAGCAGGAGGCTCTTTCCATAGTCCAGGTGAGAGATAATGGTTATTATCTAATTTAATATCTAACTAAAGGGCCATTATGAAGATTAAATAAGACAACACATTTAGGGTGCCTGATGCATAGTGGGTGCTCAGTACAATAGAGCAAGGAAAAGCATGTCAAGAGGAGTAAATGAGAATCTCTGGGTTTGAACATTATTCTTTAATGCTCAGTATGTGGCTTGGCTCAGGGCATATAAGGAAGAGAAAACTCATTTCTTGACTTTGAGGTGCTGAGTTGGGTGGGTTGGACATTCCTGCGAGAAATAATTCTAACATGACGGGCCAAGTTCTACAGCTGGTTCAGCATAGGGATTCTGAGAGTGCTGGGAGGAATGCCTGATTTGGGCAAACTACCAGAGGAGACTTAGTGTTAGCTAAATGGAGAAGAGAGAAAGGAATTGCTAGGCAGAAAGTATAGCACTCACAAAAACCCAGAGGTGTTTCTGTGCCCACTTTAACTGCAACCATCCTTCTGTGGGGCTCAGAGAAGGTGGCTGAGCCAGGTCAAACTCAGAGCTGCTGAATTTCTTTTTCTTTTTCTTTTTTTTTTTCTTTTTCTTTTTTTTTTTTTGAACTTTTTATTTATTTATTTATTTTTTATACTTTATGTTCTAGGGTACATGTGCACAATGTGCAGGTTTGTTACATATGTATACATGTGCCATGTATACATGGCACCCATTAACTCATTATTTACATCAGGTATATCTCCTAATGCTATCCCTCTCCCCCTTCCCCCACCCCACAACAGGCCTCGGTGTGTGATGTTCCCCTTCCTGTGTCCAAGTGTTCTCATTGTTCAATTCCCACCTATGAGTGAGAACATAGTGTTTAGTTTTCTGTTCTTGAGATAGTTTACTGAGAATGATGGTTTCCAGCTGCATCCATGTCCCTACAAAGGACATGAACTCATCCTTTTTTATGGCTGCATAGTATTCCATGGTGTATATGTGCCACATTTTCTTAATCCAGTCTGTCATTGATGGACATTTGGGTTGGTTCCAAGTCTTTGCTATTGTAAATAGTGCCGCAATAAACATACTTGTGCATGTGTATTTAAAGCAGCATGATTTATAATCCTTTGGGTATATACTCAGTAATGGGATGGCTGGGTCAAATGGTATTTCCAGTTCTAGATCCTTGAGGAATCGCCACACTGTTTTCCACAATGGTTGACCTAGTTTACAGTCCTACCAACAGTGTAAAAGTGTTCCTATTTCTCCACATCCTCTCCAGCATCTGTTGTTTCCTGACTTTTTAATGATCGCCATTCTAACTGGTGTGAGATGGTATCTCATTGTGGTTTTGATTTGCATTTCTCTGATAGCCAGTGATGATGAGCATTTTTTCATGTGTCTGTTGGCTGCATAAATGTCTTCTTTTGAGAAGTGTCTGTTCATATCCTTTGGTGACTTTCTGATGGGGTTGTTTGTTTTTTTCTTGTAAATTTGTTTGAGTTCTTTGTAGGTTCTGGATATTAGCCCTTTGTCAGATGAGTAGATTGCAAAAATTTTCTCCCATTCTGTAGGTTGCCTGTTCACTCTGACGGTAGTTTCTTTTGCTGTGCAGAAGCTCTTTAGTTATTTCCATCTACCCCGACACACAGCTGGTCCTATGTGACAAGCCCCTCCTGCACTTAACTCATGGTCTTGCCAGTTATACCCCCAGCAGACCCTGCCATGCAGTGGATTAAGGAGTTCCCAAAACCCTGAGGCCTTTTATCCTCAAACTAGTATTACTCTAAGTAACACTAAATAGCACATACAGAGGGAGAGGAAATCGTTCTGTTACGGTATGGGGCTCCTGTGGCCAAGGCTTTGGCAAGCCTCTGGCTAGAGTGGAAATGTGAGTGCTGTGGTCCTGAGGCCCCTCCCCCACAGACTCACCAGCACTGATTCAAAAAACCCTGCAAAACACTCAGCCCATTTGCCAGATGGAGAAAAGTGCCTTCTGCAGGCAGAAGACTTTGGTGTGAGACCGAACTTCCTCTTAGCCTTGGAAATCACCAATTACAATTCAGCTTGGTGAGCTTTCCTTCCAGAGAGGCATGGGAAAGAGAAACAAAGAAGCAGGAAAGTCAAAAGGACAACAGAGAGCTAGAAAAACTGCGGACAACACTATTAGAGGGTGAAGAATGAATCAGGGGGCAGGAAGGGGCAGAATGTCTGAGGAAAGTTATAAAAAAAAAAAAAAAGAAAACAGCTGAAGAGTAGTAAGGAGAAAATGCACTTTCTCTGAAATAAATGCCAGCTAATCATTGTCCCCTCTGTTTCTACAGAGCGATACAGCAGCTTCAGCACCTGAGCTCAGTTCACCCTCACTAGCACCCCGCAGGAGAGGTAGGGCAGCGATCACTCCCCAGGAGCTTCTTGTCCTTCCATTCCTTCATTCCTTAAACAGATATTTATTGAGAACTGACTTTGGGTCAGAGACTGTTCAAGGTGCTAGGGAGATATATATATATATATATATATATATATTTTTTTTTTTTTTTTTGAGACAGGGTCTCACTCTGTTGCCCAGGATGAAGTGCAGTGGTACAATCTCAGCTCACTGCAACCTCCGCCTCCTGGGTTCAAGCCGTTCTCATGCCTCAGCCTCCCAAGTAGCTGGGATTACAGGCATGTGCCACCATCCCTGGCTAATTTTTGTATTTTTAGTAGGGATGGGATTTCCACTAGGTTGGCCAGGCTGGTCTCCAACTCCTGACCTCAAGTGATCCCCCTGCCATGACCTCTCAAAGTGCTGAGATTACAGTTGTGAACCACTGCGCCCAGTCTGGTGCTGGGGATATAATTGTGAACAGGCAATAAACAGGTAAGTGAGTTAATAAGCCCATTTTAGACAGCAGCACATACAATGAAGAAAATGAAACAGTAAAACGATGGGATGTGTCCAGGAGGCTGCCCCAACTAGGTGTTCTCATGTGGGCAACGACAGCAGTTAACAGGACCTTCCTCACCAGATCGCCATGAGGATTGTAGGAGTTAATGGATGTAAGCGCTGAGCACAGAGCCTGGCAGAGAGCGACTCTCATCATTATTATCCTAGTGTAGGCAGGGCCCGTTTCTTAGAGGGTGTTTTGTTACCATCGTTGGATTGTGTGCTCTTTGAAGGAAAGGACTATTGTGTATCTTGTTTTCTGTTGAATAGACAACCCCATAGCACAATTTCTGGCATATAATCAGTAAATATTTGTTGGATAAGTAAGCACATTGCCCCAACCTTTTTTTCGAGATGCAGTATTGCTCTGTTGCCCAGGCTGCAGTGCAGTGACACAACCTTGGTTCACTGCAACCTCCGCCTCCCAGGTTCAAGCAATTATCCTACCTCAGCCTCCAAAGTAGCTGGGATTACAGGCATGCGCCAACATGCCTCAATAATTTTGTTTGTTTGTTTGTTTTTTAGTAGAGACAGCATTTCACCATGTTGGCCAGGCTGGTCTCAAACTCCTGACCTCAACTGATCCACCCACCTCGGCCTCCCAAAGTGCTGGAATTACAGGCATGAGCCACCACACCTGACCACAAATCCCCATTTCACCAATAGAGAAACCAAGGCCCACTGGGCACAGTGGCTCAAACCTGTAATCCCAACAGTTTGAGAGGCCAAAGCAGGCAGATCTCTTGAGCTCTGGAGTTCAAGACCAGCCTGAGCAACATGGTGGAACCCCTATCTCTACAAAAAATACAAAAAATTAGCTGGGCACGATGGCACACACCTGTAGTTCCAGCTACTCAGGAGGCTGAGGTAGGAGGATGGCTTAAGCCTGAGAGGCAGAAGGTTGCAGTGAGCTGGGATTGTGCCACTTCACTCCAGCCTGGACAACAGAGCCAGACCCTGTCTCAAAAAAAAAAAAAAAAAAAAACTCCTGAGGAGGGAGAAACCAAGAACCAAGGCTGAGAGTTTTGAGGATTAAAACCATCCAGCTGGCCGGGCGCGGTGGCTCAAGCCTGTAATCCCAGCACTTTGGGAGGCCGAGACGGGCGGATCACGAGGTCAGGAGATCGAGACCATCCTGGCTAACACAGTGAAACCCCGTCTCTACTAAAAATACAAAAACTTAGCCGGGCGAGGTGGCGGGCGCCTGTAGTCCCAGCTACTCGGGAGGCTGAGGCAGGAGAATGGCGTAAACCCGGGAGGCGGAGCTTGCAGTGAGCTGAGATCCGGCCACTGCACTCCAGCCTGGGTGACAGAGCGAGACTCCGTCTCAAAAAAAAAAAAAAAAAAAAACCATCCAGCTAAGTTAGTGGCAGAACCCAAGCCTCTGAATGAGAAGGATCCAGACCCAGGGATTGGTAGAGCTCAGTCCTGATGGCTCTAGAGCCCATGTGCTCTCTGGATAAAGGTTGATGGAGAATGGTAGGATGTGGCTGGAAGAGATTCAGAGAGGCTTTTGATCCCACCTCAAAAGTGGGCTTAAAAGGACCCCTGTGCCCTGTGACTCTCCTTATTCTCCCAATATCTTTTGACCAACTACAAAGAGAAGAAGAGCTTGGCACCCACCGAAAAGACGTCTGAATCTTGCTCATCCTTGCAGCTGCGGGCTACTCCCTAGCAGCCAGCCACACTTCCTGCAGAAGCATCCATTCCTTTCACCACTATCCCCTTGGCTACTGAGTTTTCCTTTTTCCTTCCTTCTTTCTTTTTTTTCTTTTTTTTTTTTTTTGAGACAGAGTCTTGCTCTTGTTGCCTAGGCTAGATACAATGGCGTGATCTCAGCTCACCGCAACCTCCACCTCCCAGGTTCAAGTGATTCTCCTGCCTCAGCCTCCCAAGTAGCTGGGATTACAGGCATGTGCCACCACACCTAGCTAATTTTGTATTTTTAGTAGAGATGGGGTTTCACTATGTTGATCAGGCTGGTCTCGAACTCCCAACCTCAGGTGATCTGCCTGCCTCAGCCTCCCAAAGTGTTGAGATTACAGGCGTGAGCCTCCGCACCCGGCCCAGTTTTCCTTTTTCCTGTCCTTTCCTTCTGCCCACCTTGCCTAAAGCTCTCCCTTTCAGAGCCCTGTGTCTTCCCCTCTCATTCATTCCTCTTGTTCCAGATCTCTGATCTTTATATACCTCCCCTTCTCCTCCTTTCCCTCCTTCCCTCCCTCCTTAAAGCAATAGCCTTGCTCTTTCCTCCCTAGATTGAAGGGCAGTAGAGTAGTAAAACAAATCGCTGTCAACAAAAGTACATTTCCACAGTATTCATCCCCATGCAGAGAAGATTTATCAGGGTCTCTCACCCTGCACTGCTATGTAAATGTAATCTAATGGAAATATGATATCTAAGGAGTCTGAGGATAAAGTCTCCATAAAAACTATCAATTACTCACTGTGGCTTGGGTTTGGTTAACTCACTCACTGCCTTGCCTGGCTCCTGCCTCTCCCCATCTTGGGGGACAACTTGACAGGTGGTGACAGCTTATAAAAGATGCTTTCTGCTTCCTTGGACCCTAGGAGGTCATCTGGAGGATCAAATGTTTGCAAAGTGCTTGAGAAATTATAAAGTGCTACATAATTCAAGGGTATCATTATTTCTATTGTCATGTGGGCTGTCTCTATGCCTCTTTGGTTTGATAGATGTCTGCTCTGCCTGCAAGCCTCGGCTAACCCCATGCTTGGGTGTCTATAGCCTCCTTTTGCCTGCCTGCACCTATAAGCATTACTATCTGATTTCCTTCTTTCTAGGTAGTCCCTGGGAACCCTGGAATCACACTGATGTCTGTTTGTCCTAATAGTTGAATAGGAAGATAAACTGTTGAGGAGGCTGAGAATCCTCTGAGTAGCCCTCCACATTTCCACCCGGGAGAGTGGGGCAGGTCCACAAAGGGATGGAGAACTAGAAGGGAGGCTAGAGTTGAAGCCAGACCCCAGAGCAGCTATGCCAAGGGCCTCAAGATTGCATGTGCTGCCCCAGATTACTCAGGGGGCTGTGCTCAAAGAGGCCTACACTGCCCTCTGTTCCCAAGACAGGAAGAGAAGCCTGGCAGTTAAAGGCCCAGGATGTGAGTCCTGCGTTTAAGCCCCAGCTCTGGTACTTTTCACATTTCCTCTCACTTTTCTTATTTGCCAGACGCCGGTGATAATGGTATCTGTATTAGAGTTGTTGTGAGGAATAAATGAGGCAAACTTGTGAAGAGCTTAGCATGGAGCTTAAAACAACCATTTTGCTGTTTTAAGTGTCAATCAGAATGCTTTCTAGATCATGTGCCTTGCCGGTCAAAGACCTGGCCATGAGGATACAGAACTTGCCTGGTTGGCTTTCCTAGGAAAGGGCCCTTAGATGTGGGTTGTGCCCATTCCCCCTTTGGATCAGGTTGCTTCAACCCAGCAGCCCCTGGGGGCTGCAGTTGAGGGACTGGAGGAGGCAATAGAAAGGCAAGAAGAGATTTGGGGGAGGTGGGTGTCTCTTATGTAGAAATGTCAAGAGTCAGAGCTGAAAGTGAGGGAGGTGGCGGGGGTGGGGGGAGGAAGGAAGAATATAAGATGTCTCTAAGCTGCCAGAATCCGGATGGGGCTGCAACTCTGGGGCCCTGGCACTTCCTGCCACCCCCAGTCTTGGGAATGAGTCACTAGAGGGAGGAGTGCTGGAGCCATCATGCTCGGCCCACAGAGCATCGGGTTCTGTTCCCCAAAAGAGGACTGGTGGGAGGCAGAGGGAGATCCAGAGCTTAGGGGCCAAGGGGAGCTAGTCCAGGGGAGAGGGCAGGAATTCCTAGGGCTCAGTTCACCTATTGCAAGGCCGAGGAGGCAGGCCTTATCTTCCACCTCCCGTGCCAGCTTCATTCCCCATCCTGGCCATGAAAAATCGACCTACAATTTCTCTTCTGATTTCTGCCCCTGCCTGTCCTGAGTAAACTCTATCCAGTTTTCTCCAGAGAGGGCTGTTTCATATCCTTCTGGTCACCCACAATAGGGGAGGGGACAAAGGTCTACTCTGCCCTTTTCCACCTGGCTGCCTCTTAAAGTCTCCTCCCCTTTCAAAGCCTTTCTCTCTGCCTCTGAACAACCTGCCCATGACTCTGTTTTGGCCCTTAGCTTATTTATGGGGATTTTTATTCCAGGAATGCCTTGTACCTCAGCCTTCCAGCTTCTCAAAGTCAGGGTCTTCCTTATGTCCTTAGAACCCAGCCAAATGTTAAGCATAAATGTATGGATATAGCATTGGCCCACATATATTGTTTTTTCTTCCTCACTGCTTTAATTGTTGCCATTCCTTGGCTCTTCTTTATAGTTTCCATTTACTGAGCACCTACTATGTGCCAGATGTCTTTACATATTCATGTATTTAATCCTTGAAATGACCTAATACACATTTTACAGATGAGAAAACTGAGCTTGGTGAGGTTAAGTAACTTGTCCAAAGTTATAGAGTCAGCAGGTGGCAGAACTGAGATTTGACAGCAAAGCCCTCACTTTTTTGTTCTGTTTTAAAAAACTATTGCCTGGGCACAGTGACTCACTCCTGTAATCCCAGCACTTTGGGAGGCCAAGGTGTGTGGATCACGAGGTCAACAGATTGAGACCATCCTGGCCAACATGGTGAAACCCCATCTCTACTAAAAATACAAAAATAGACCGGGCACGGTGGCTCACACCTGTAAGCCCAGCATTTTGGGAGGCTGAGGTGGGCGGATCACTTGAGGTCAGGAGTTTGAGACCAGCCTGGCCAGCATGACAAAACCCCGTCTCTACTAAAAATACAAAAATTAGCAGGGCATGGTGGCACGCACCTGTAATCCCAGCTACTCGGGAGGCTGAGGCAGGAGAATCACTTGAACTCGGGTGGCAGAGGTTGCAGTGAGCCGAGATCGAGCCACTGCACTCCAGCCTGGGTGACAGAGTAAGACTCCATCTCAAAAAAAAAAGAAAAGATACAAAAATTAGCTGGGCATGGCGGCATGCACCTGTAGTCCCAACTATTCGGGAGGCTGAAGCAGGAGAATTGCTTGAACCTGGGAGGCGGAGGTTGCAGTGAGCCAAGATCGTGCCACTGCACTCCAGCCTGGCGACAGAGCGAGACTGCGTCTCAGAAAACAAAACAAACAAAAAAAACTAAGAAAACCATTATTATTATTATTTTAAAATATAACTATTAGACGTCTTAGTGGTAACAATTTCATATAGAATTTTCTGTTACTTTGTGGGTTGCCTGTTTCTTTACTGAGATTTAATTTATATACTGGACAATTCACCTATTTAAAGCACACAATTAAAGTTTTTAGTATATTTACAGAGCTGTGCAACCATCAACACAACCAATCTTAGAATATTTTCATCACCACAGAAAGAAACCTCATACCCATTTGTAGTCAATCCCAGATTGCCCCAACTCTAGGCAGCTACTAATCTATTTTCCATCTCTATAGATATGTCTAATGTGGACTTTTTATATAAGTGGAATCATGCAATGTGTGGCTTTTCTTACCTGGCCTTTTTTTTTTTCTCTTGAGAGGGAGTCTCACTCTGTCACCCATACTGGAGTGCAGTAGTGTGATCTCCACTCACTGCAAACTCCGCCTCCCGGGTTCACGTCATTTTCCTGCCTCAGTGCCCCAAGCAGCTGGGACTACAGGTGCCCACCACCACACCTGGCTAATTTTTGTATCTGTAGTAGAGACGGGGTTTCACCGTGTTAGCCAGGATGGTCTCGATTTCCTGACCTCATGATCTGCCCGCCTTGGTGTCCCAAAGTGCTGGGATTACAGGCGTGAGCCACCGCGCATGGCTTTTTTTTTTTTTGGAGACAGAGTCTTGCTCTGTCGCGCAGGCTGGAGTGCAGTGGCACCATCTTGGCCCACTGCAACCTCCGCCTCCCAGGTTCAAGCAATTCTCCTGCTTCAGCCTCCCGAATAGCTGGAACTACAGGCGTACGTTGCCACACCTGGCTAATTTTTTGTATTTTAGTATAGACGGGGTTTTACCGTGTTGTCCAGGCTGTTCGTGAACTCCTGAGCTCAGGCAATTCGCTCGCCTCAGCCTCCCAAAGTGCTGGGATTACAGGCACGAGCCACCACGACCGGCCAACTGCCTTCTTTTACTTAGCATAATGTTCTTACGATTTGTCTGTGTTGCAGCATGTATCAGTACTTCATTTATTTTTATTGTTGAATAATACTACATTGTGTGGATATACCACATTGTATTTATCCATTCATCAGGTGATGAGCATTTGGATTGTTTTCCACTTTTTGGCTGTGATGAATAATGTTGCTGTGAACATTCGTGTACAAATTTTTGTGTGAACACATGTTTTCAGTTCCCTTGGGTATATATCTAGGTGTAGAATTGCTGGGCCATATGGTAGTTCTATGTTTAACATTTTGAGGAACTGCCAGATTATTTTCCAAAGCAGCTGCACCATTTTGTAATACCACTAGCAGTTTACAAAGGTTCCAATTTCTTCATATCCTCTCCAACACTTGTTATTATTTATATTTTAAATTATAGTCATTCTAGTGGTGTGAAGTGGTATCTGATGGTTTTTGCTTTTCATTTCCTTAATGGCTAATAACATAGTTTATATATATATATTTTAATTTTATTGAGAAAAGCTCTCACTCTTTTTTTCTTCTTCTTTTTTTTTTTTTTTTTTTTAAGATAGAGTTTTGCTCTTTTTGCCCAGGCTGGAGTGTAATGGTGCGATCTCGTCTCACTGCAACCTCCGCCTCCTGGGTTCAAGTGATTCTGTTGCCTCACCCTCCCAATTAGCTGGGATTACAGATGTGCGCCACCACTCCTGGCTAATTTTGTATTTTTAGTAGAGACAGGGTTTCACCATATTGGCCAGGCTGGTCTCGAACTCCTGACCTCATGTGATCCGCCTGCCTCAGCCTCCCAAAGCTCTGGGATTACAGGAGTGAGCCACCATGCCCGGCCAAGGTCTCACTCTTTTGACCCGGCTGGAGTGCAATGCCATGATCATAGCTCACTGCAATCTTAAACTCCTGGGCTGAAGCCTCCGGAATAGCTAGGACTACAGGCACATGCTACCACATCTGGCTAATTTCTTTATTTTTTATAGAGATGGGGCCTTACCATGTTGTCCAGGCTGACTTCAAACTCCTGGGCTCAAGCAATCTTTTTGCCTTGGCCTCCCAAAGTGCTGGGATTACAGGTGTGAGCCACTGCACCTGGCCTGATCATCTTTTCATGTGTTTACTGCCCATTTGCAGATCTTCTTTTTTTTTTTTTTTTTGAGATGGTGTCTCCCTCTATCACCCAGGCTGGAGTGCAATGGTGTGATCTCAGCTCACTGCAACCTCTGCCTCCTGGTTCAAGCGATTCTCCTGCCTCAGCCTCCTGAGTAGCTGGGATCACAGGTGTGTGCCACCATGCCCAGCTAATTTTTCTAATTTTAGTACAGATAGGGTTTCACCGTGTTGGTCAAGCTGGTCTCAAACTCCTGACCTTGTGATCTGCCAGCCTCAGCCTCCCAAAGTGTTGGAATTACAGGTGTTAGCCACCGTGCCCAGCCTTGCAGATCTTCTTTAGTGAAATGTCTGTTCAGATCCTTTGCCCATCTTTTTATTATTTTAAAAATTATTTTATTTTATTTTTTTTTATAGAGACAAGGTCTTGCTATATTACCCAGGCTGGTCTTGAACTCCTGGGCTCAAGTGATCATCCCATTTCACCTTCCCACATAGCTGGTACTATAGGTGTGTGCTACCCACCGCTTGTCACCTCGAATCTATTCCATTGATCTACAGGTCTGTCTTTAGGCCAATACTACACTGTCCTGATTATTATAGATTTGTAGTAAGGTTTAAAATCAGAAAGTCTTAATCCTCAAACTTTGTTCTTTTTCAAGATTGTCTTGGTTATTCTAGGTCTCTTGCATTTCCATATAATTTTTAGGATCAGCTTGTCAATTTCTGCAAGGAAACCAGCTGAGATTTTGATAGAGATTCTGTTGAAGCTGTAGATCGATTTGGGGAGAAAGCCCTTGCCTTTAGCCAGTACACCATACCATCTCTCCATTCCAGTGCAAATGGAGAAGAGAAAAGCATATAAGAGGAGAGAGAAAGAAGAGAAGAGGATGAAAAGAAGAAAGGAAGAATAGGCATCCATATGGAGCAAGCTGAAGTGAATCCAGGAGTGGGGAGGTCCCAGGCCAATCAAGAGGCAGAATCTCGGGAAAAATGAATTCTAACTCATACTCTATTACCACAATTTCAGCCCATATGTTGGTAGATGGCCTGACTTTTTCCATCCCCAAATTATCCTCCTCTTCTCCCCAGGATCTCTTCCAAATACCTGGTGGTTATGAGGATGCCTTATATGCCTTGGTTTATGGGATTGAATGAAAGCTCCCTGTTGAAAAGCCCTATGTCTCAATAATGAAAATAAATGAATCTCATCCCCACCCTCTTTCTGCAGTGGGAAGGGTTACAGCCCTTCTTGGTGAGTATCAGGAGAGTTGGCCTGCCCTGGGACCTCTGTTCTGGAGAGACTGGCATATGGAGGGTGTTCATGGGTCCCTAAGGGTGCTGTGGGGTGTGCAGGGTAGGGAATGGGGTTGACTCTTACAGCCTCATGATGTGGTGAACTCAGCTTGGCCCAAAGTGTTTTGCTACAATCTCTGCCTTCAACCAGACCATCTTTCCAGCTAAAAACTGGTGAGGGAGTGAGGCTATGAGAGGTGGGGGTATAGGCTAGAGGAGAAATGAGCTTACCTCCCTCCTAGTGGATAGAGAAAGGACGATTAAAACTGCTCATTTAGCAAACGATTTAGCCAGCTGTAGAAAATCCTATTAAATGACAATTCTTATCTCTGTCTCGCTCCTGGGAAGAGCAGCTTTGGGCTTTGTGAAGACAAGGGCACAGTCTTCTGAATCTGGTCAAAGAATTGTCACCAATACAAAGTTAAAACACAGAGACAGGCAAACTTCACCAGGTCTCTTTGCCTCTTTCTACCCCTTTGCCCTAGTCCTTCATATCATCTGTTAATTATCTGGTTAGTTGAGCCTTTTCTCTATCCATTGTAATATAAATAGCAAGCATTTTATGGGTCCCCATTAAGCAATGTGATCAGCATCAATTACCTAATGAGACTCTGGAAAGTCGTGATTTAAAATCCTGTCCTCAATTGTGACTGGGCTTTGTCTGGAGCCAACGTGGTAATTGCGGTGACATCCAAACTAATTGCACTCCAGATGTGGGGTCTCTGCTCCCAGCCCAAGTTTGGCCCTGAGGAAAATTTACCTTCTGAGAAGGGAACTGATATTTGTACTTTGTTCTAAAAGGGAGAGTTTTTACCTCCTCTGAAGGCTCAGTAATGGGTGGACCTGTCCAATTCTGCCTGATAGCCTTAGGTACGGCCTCTGAGCATGGAAGAAAGAGAATGAGACTAGAGGAAAGTACAGGGATGCTGGAGGCTATCAGCTCCCTGAGGGCAGGGAGTTTTGTCTGATTTGTTCTCTGCTGATTCCATAGTATCTGTAGACTACTGAGAACACAGTAGGGGTTCCATAAATACCTTATGAATGAAGGAATAAAATCCCAGAATGATCCCTTCAGCCAGGAAGCCCTTCTCTTTGCAAGATCTTCCCCTCTCCACTAGGGACCTAATAAGTTTTGGAGATAATAAATGGTGGAGACTAAAGGATAGGATTTTTAAGACCTGTGGTTAGTTTAGGTGTAGTTCCCTGGAAGATGAGAGATTCTTTTGTTCAGTGATGATCCTTCTAGCCAGAAGATTCAGTAATTGCCTTGTTTGGGCTGATTGCCTGAGACACAGGCATTTGATGTGGACAATCTGGAGCATTTCATCTTCTTTCTCTAAACATCCCCCACCCTCACCCTCAGCCTGGTTAAGGATTATATTCTGGCTTTTTCCCAGAGCAATACAGGTGGTCCCTTTTCTTTCTCACTTTTCTTAGTTCTCCTCTTGAATAAGAAGCAACTTGAAGCCTCTTGCCAAATCTATTCAATTTTCACCTGTCATTTATTCAAGGTCTAAGCAACATTTGACCTAGTTTATCATACATACCCTTCCTCTTGAAACACATTCTTCACTTGGCTTCCTGGGCACCAACATTCCCTTGGTTTTCCTCCCGTTTTCCTAGCAGCTCCTTCCCCTGTCTTCATGTTGTTATAACTTCATAGCTCTGTTGACTGATGCACATGGCAAGTCAATATGCTGAGACACCAGGTTGCAGCAGAGAAAGAGGTTTAATCATAGGGCTACTGAATGAGGAAATGGGAGGAATTCTTAAATCCATCTCCGTGAGGACTTTGGGGCTAGGGTTTTTATTTTATTTTATTTTTTATTTTTGAGACGGAGTCTTGCTCTGTCACCCAGTTTGGAGTGCAGTGGCGCAATCTTGGCTCATTGCAAGCTCCGCCTCCCAGGTTCATGCCATTCTCCTGTTTCAGCTTCCAGAGTAGCTGGGACTACAGGCACCTGCCACCATGCCTGGCTTTTTTTTTGTATTTTTTAGTAGAGACAGGGTTTCACCGTGTTAGCCAGGATGATCTCGATCTCCTGACCTTGTGATCCGCCTGCCTCGTCCTCCCAGAGTGCTGGGATTACAGCTGTGAGCCACCGTGCCTTGCCGGGGCTAGGGTTTTTAAGGGTTTTGGAGTGTTATTAAGGGTTAAGGCCAAAGTATGGAGATTGTGGATTGGTCGAAGAGTGCAGGGTAAAGTTATGGGACAGAGACATGAAGAAACTGTTCTGATGCTGATTTGATTCCTCTGTGGGGTCTTTAAACCAGTTAGTATCAGCTGTTCTGCTGGAATTCAGGATCTACTTAAGCAATTCTTAAATAGTAGCCTTATGATTCTAATATAAGAAATCCTATCTATAGGAACAACAAGGATGCAGATGGTCAGTATCTAGTGTTACGTGACTTTCAGTTACAAGGAAGAATGTCAGAGTGCAGCCTGATTAATGCTTAATTAAACTGTGTTTCTGTCCAGAATTCTTGTTAACCCTGTGAGGACGTCTTCATCCTCTGAGTGTTGAACGCCCAGGGAGCTGTCTTCTGTCCATGCTCATTTCTAAGTTATGTTCTCCAGCACTAATCTATAAGTACTATCAATACTGACAACTCCCAATTTATATTTCTAGCTTGAACCCTGTCTTCTGAGCTCCAGACTCAGATATCTAATGCCTACTTGACATCTCCACTTGTATGTCTAATAGGAATCTCAAACTTGATATGTCCAAAAGAGAATTCTTGATTCCTTGCCCACCATCCCCTGGACCTGCTTAGGACCCAATTCTCTCCAAGCAATATCTCCATTTACCTTTTTGCTCAAGTCAAATACCTAGGGATGACCCCTGACTCCTGTCTTTCTTTTAGTCCCCACAGAATCTGTCAGTTCTGTAAGCAGTGTCTTCAAAATATATTCTGCATCTGACCACTTCACACCCACTTTGTCATTACCACTCTGATCTGAGCCATCATCCTTTTCCACTTTACTTCACAGTTGATTTTCAACTCAGTAGTCAGAGTAGTCTTTTTCCTGTGTGCCATCAAGAATCACACCTACCAGACAGGTGAGGTGGATCATGCCTATAATCCCAGCACTTTAGGAGGCTGAGGCAGGCGGATCACCTGAGGTCAGGAGTTTGAGACCAGCCAGACCAACATGGTGAAACCCTGTCGCTACTAAAAATACAAAACTAGCTGGGTGTGGTGGCGCATACCTATAATCCCAGCTACTCTGGAGGCTAAGGCAGGAAAATTGCTTGAACCTGGGAGGTGGGAGGCGGAGGTTGCAGTGAGCCAAGATTGCATCATTGCACTCCAGCCTGGGCAATAAGAGCAAAACTATGTCTAAAAAAAAAAAAAAAAATTAAGTCAAGGCCAGGTGCTATGGCTTATGCCTGTAATCCCAGCACTCAGGGAGGCGGAGGAGGGCGGATCACCTGAGGTCAGGAGTTCAAGATCAGCCTGGCCAACGTGGCGAAACCTTGTCTCTACTAAAAATAGCAAAATTAGCCGGGCACAGTGGTGGGCACCTATAATCCCAACTACTGGGGAGGCAGAGGTAGGAAAATTGCTTGAACCCAGGAGGTGGAGGTTGCAGTGAGCTGAGATTGTGCCACTGCACTCTAGCCTGCGCAATAGAGTGAGACTTTGTCTCAAAACAAAACAAAACACTATTAAGACAAATCTTATCTGCCTTCCTCTCAAAGTTGTCCAATGAGAAGGTGTTCAAAAAAAAAAATGCATCCTGTTTTATTCATGAAAAAAAAGAGAGAAGGTACTCAACATTATTATTCTTTGAGGAAATGTAAGCACTCAAGAAGTTCTTCTGTCCCACTACACAGACAAAACCAGTTCACTGAAACTGTGGTATTGCAGTAAAGAAAGAGTCTCCAGCCTGGGCAACACAGGGAGACCCTATCTCTACCTAAATAAATAAATAAATACTGGGAAAGTGGTGAGTGCTTGTGATCCCAGCTACTCAGGAGGCTGAGATGAGAGGATCACTTGGGCCTAGGAGGTTGAGGCTGCAGTGAGCTGAGGTTGTGCCACTGCACTCCAGCCTGGGTGACAGAGCAAGATCCTATCTCAACAACAAAAAAGTTTAATTGATGCAAGGCCACACAGGAGAACTGAAATCTCTCTAAGAACTCGGAGATGATGGTTTTGATGGACAATTTGGTGGGCAGGGTGCCAGGGAATGGGTGCTGCAGATTGGTTGGGCATGAAATCATTGGGGTATGCAAAACAGTTCTCCTGCACTGAGTATACCTTTGGGTGGGGTCACAGGACCCATTAAGTCATGAGTCTCAGGATTGGGCAGGATCAGTTGTTTGCCAGAATATCTAAAAATATCTCAAAAGACCAATCTTAGATTCTACAATAGTGATGTTATCTATAGGAGCAACTGGGGAAGTCACAAATCCTGTGGCCTCTGGTCATATGATTCCTGAGTAGTAAGGGATTATAGAAACTATGCCTACGTTTTAGCAGAATTCAGCCTCCTCCCATAATCCTAATCTTGTGGTCTTTCATTAGTTTTACAAAGCTGGTTTTCGGTCCCTGAGTAAGGAGGTGGTTAGTTTTAGGGAAGGACTATTATCATCCTTGCTTTCAAGTTAAACTATCAACTATAATTCCTCCCATAGTTGGCTTGGCCTATGCTCAGGAATGAGCACAGATAGCTTACAGGTTAGAAGCAAGACAGAATGAGCCATGTCAGACTTCTTTTACCGTCATGATTTTACAAAGGCAGTTTCAGAAATGCAAATTAAATCCACATTGAGATACCATTATATACCAACCAGAATGCTAAAATTCTGACAACACCAAGTGTAGGAAAGGATATGGAGCAACTGGAATACTCACCTCCTACTGGTGGGAATATAAACCGATACATGCACTTAGGTAACCTGGCAGGTACATGGCAGTTTCTATTAAAGCTAAACATACACCTTTTGTATTACCTATTAATCTACTCCCAGGTAACTACCGAAGATAAATGAGTGCATACATCTACAAAAAGACATGTTCAAAGAAATCTTCCTCATAATAGCCCCAAGTTGGAAATAACCCAACTACACAGCAATGAGAGAATGGCTAAATCAACTGTGGTACACAGTCATGACTTGCTTGACAATGGAGATACCCTCTGAGAAATGAGTCGTAAGGTGATTTTGTCATTGTGCAAGCATCATAGAAACCTAGATGGGCCTGGGCATGGTGGCTCACACCTGTAATCCTAGCAGTTTGGGAGGCCAAGGTGGGCAGATCACCTGAGGTCAGGAGTTTGAGACCAGCCTGGTCAACATGGCAAAACCCGTCTCTACAAAAAGCTACAAAAATTAGTCGGGCGCAGTGGCATGTGCCTATAGTCCCAGCTACTCGGGAGGCTGAGGCAGTAGAATTACTTGAACCCAGGAGGCGGAGGTTGCAGTGAGCTGAGATCGTGCCATTGCACTCCAGCCTGGGCAACAAGAGTGAAACTCCATCTCAAAAAAATAAAGCAAAACAAACAAACAAAAAAATACAAAAATTAGCAGGTCATAGTGGTGCAGGCCTGTAGTCACAGCTACCTGGGAGGCTGATGTAAGGGAACTGCTTGAACCCAGGAGTTGGAGGCTGCAGTGAGCAAAGATCACGCCACTGCACTCCAGCCTGGGCGACAGAGCAAGACTTCATCTCAAAAAAAAAAAAAAAAAAAAACCTAGATAGACCACCACACACCTAGGCTTTACCTAGGCCTATTGCTCCAAGGTTACAAACCTGTGTGGCATGTCACCATACTGAATATATGACACACTGGCAAGTATCTGTGTATCTAAACATATCTAGGCCAGCTGCAGGCATGGTGGCTCATGTCTATAATCCCAACACTTTGGGAGACTGAGGCAGGGGCATCGCTTGAGCTCAAGAGTTCGAGACCAGTCTGGGCAACATGGCAAAACCCCATTGCTACCAAAAAATACAAAAAGTATTGTATATGCATAATGACATGTTGGTCAGGAATGAACCAGATATACAATGGTCGTCCCTAAGATTATAATACTGTGGCTGGTCACAGTGGCTTATGCTTGCAATCCCAACAATTTAGGAGGCTGAGGTGAGTGGATCACTTGAGGTCAGGAGTTCAAGACCAGCCTGGCCAACATGATGAAATCCCTTCTCTACTAAAATTAGAAAAATTAGCCGGGCATGGTGGCAGGCATCTGTAATCCCAGCTACTCAGGAGGCTGAGGCAGGAGAATCACTTGAACCTGGGAGGTGGAGTTTGCATTGGGCGACAAGAGCGAAACTTCGTCTCCAAAAAAAAAAGAAAAAATTATAATACTGTTTTTTACTGCGCCTTTTCTATGTTTGTTTGTTTGTTTGCTTTATTTATCTATTTATTTTGAGACAGAGTTTTGCTCTTGTTGCCCAGGCTGGAGTACAATGGTGTGATCTGAGCTCACTGCAACCTCCGCCTCCCAGGTTCAAGCAATTCTCTTGCCTCAGCTTCCCAAGTAGCTGGGATTACAGGCATGTGCCACCACGCCCAGCTAATTTTGTATTTTGTTTTTGTTTTTCAAGATGGAGTTTTGCTCTTGTTGCCCAGGCTGGAGTGCAATGGCACGATCTTGGCTCACTGCAACCTCCGCCTCCCTAGTTCAAGCAATTCTCCTGCCGCAGCCTCTTGAGTAACTGGGATTACAGGTGCCTGCCACCACGCGCAGCTAATTTTTTGTATTTTTAGTAGAGATGGGGTTTCATTATGTTGGCCAGGCTGGTCTCGAACTCCTGACCTCAGGTGACCCACCTCAGGTGACCCGCCTCGGCCACCCAAAGTGCTGGGATTACAGGCGTGAACAACCACACCAGGCCTAATTTTGCATTTTTTAGTAGCAATGGGGTTTCACTATGTTGGTCAGTCTGGTCTCCAACTCCTGACCTCAGGTAATCCACCCAACTTGCCCTCCCAAAGTGCTGGGATTATAGGCATGAGCCATTGCACCTGGCTGAAAACTGTAACTTAAAAGTGACTAAGATAGTTAATTGTATGTTATGTGTATTTTGCCACAATTAATAAAATAAAATAAAGCCCCCACATGATCTGGCCCTTGCCTACAATTCCTTTGCTCCAGGCTCATTAACCACGAGCACACTAAACATGCCCTAATCTCAAAATCGTTGCATCTGCTGATCCTCCTGTCCAGTCAAGTCTTTCTTGTAATATCTCCTTGGCTCATCTTCTCACTTCACTCAGACTGTTCTAGTATCACTTTTGAGAGGCCTCCCTTGACCACCATTAGTTAAGGTAGGCACCATTCCAGCACTTGCTGGCTTTATTTTTCTTCAAAGCACTTTTTGTTTATTTGTTTTTTATTTGTTTGTTTGTTTTTGAGACAGAGTCTCGCTTTGTCGCCCAGGCTGGAGTGCAGTGGCGCCATCTGGGCTCACTGCAAGCTCCGCCTCCCAGGTTCAGGCCATTCTCCTGCCTCAGTCTCCGAGTAGCTGGGACTACAGGCGTGCACCACCACGCGTGGCTGATTTTTTGTATTTTTAGTAGAGACGGGGTTTCACCGTGTTAGCCAGGATGGGCTCGATCTCCTGACCTCGCGATCTGCCCACTTCGGCCTCTCAAGTGCTGGGATAACAGGCGTGAGCCACCCCGCCCGGCATTTGTTTTTTGTTTTTTGTTTTTTTTTTTTGAGACGGAGTCTCGCTCTGTCGTCCAGGCTGGAGCGCAGTGGCCGGATCTCAGCTCACTGCAAGCTCCACCTCCCGGGTTTACGCCATTCTCCTGCCTCAGCCTCCCGAGTAACTGGGACTACAGGCGCCCGCCACCTCGCCCGGCTAGTTTTTTGTATTTTTTAGTAGAGACGGGGTTTCACCGTGTTAGCCAGGATGGTCTCGATCTCCTGACCTCGTGATCCGCCCGTCTCGGCCTCCCAAAGTGCTGGGATTACAGGTTTGAGCCACCGCGCCCGGCCATTTGTTTGTTTTTGAGACAGAGTCTCCCTCTGTCACCTAGGCTGGAATGCAGTGGCACGATCTTGGCTCATTGCAACCTCTGGCTCCTGAGTTCAAGTGATTCTTGTACCTCAGCTTCCTAAGTAGCTGGGATCACAGGCATTTGCCACCATGCCCAGCTAACTTTTGTATTTTTAGTAGAGATGGGGTTTCACGATGTTGGCCAGGCTGGGCTCGAACTCCTGACCTCAAGTGATCTAACTGCCTCGGCTTCCCAAAGTGCTGGGATTACAGGCGTGAGCCACTGTGCCCGGCCACAATAGAGCTTTTTGATAGAAATGTTCCATCATCTTTGTTGTTCACTATAGTGGACTGAGCATTTGAAATGTGGCTAGTGTAACTAAGAAACTGTATTTTAACTTTTATTTAATTTTAATTAAATCTAAATAACATGCGGCAACTGGCTACCATATTGGACAGCACAGCTCTGAAGAGTTCAGTAGGAAAAGTTTTTGTTTATCTGTGAAATAAATCTGCCCCACCTACCTCACAGAGGTGTCTGGAACAAACAAGGTGAGCCACCGTGCCTGGTCTTCAAAGCACTTTTTAAAAAATAAACTTGGGCTGGGCCCAGGCTGGAGTGCAGTGGCGCGATCTCGGCTCACTACAAGCTCCGCCTCCCGGGTTCATGCCATTCTCCTGCCTCAGCCTCCCAAGTAGCTGAGACTACAGGCGCCTGCCACCACCTGCGGCTAATTTTTTGTATTTTTAGTAGAGAGGGGGTTTCACCGTGTTAGCCAGGATGGTCTTGATCTCCTGACCTTGTTATCCTCCTTCCTTGGCCTCCCAAAGTGCTGGGATTACAGGCGTGAGCCACAGCGCCCGGTCTTTTCTTTTTCTTTTCTTTTTTTTTTTTTTTGAGGTGGGTCTCACTGTATTGCCCAGACTGGTCTCAAACTCCTGGCCTTAAGGGATCCTCCTGAGAGAGGAGAAAGAAAGAAGCTAGTCAGGCAGGCAGTTAGTGTGGGTCCTTGGTTGAATTCTTTCAAACAAAAGAACTTCCACAAAGGGGCTTGTCTAAGACGTTCCCACAGCCGCATAGATAAGAAAGCCTACACGGGAGACTTGCCCACAGATGCCCGCAATGGAAAATTCTGTCCTCTGACACATGCACAGTAAGGGGAACAAAGCAATATAGAGTAACTCAAGCAAAGGGCCCGCATGTGCACTAGGAGGATGGGGTGGAGCTGCCAGAAATTCGTGCCACATGCAAATGAGATGCCAAGCCCTCATCTGTTTCTTTTTTTTTTTTTTTTTTTTTTTTTGAGACGGAGTCTCGCTGTGCTCCCAGGCTGGAGTGCAGTGGCGTGATCTCGGCTCACTGCAAGCTCCGCCTCCCGGGTTCACGCCATTCTCCCGCCTCAGCCTCCCAAGTAGCTGAGACTACAGGCGCCCGCCACCACGCCCGGCTAGTTTTTTTTTTTTTTTTGTATTTTTAGTAGAGACGGGGTTTCACCATGTTAGCCAGGATAGTCTCGATCTCCTGACCTCGTGATCCACCCGCCTCGGCCTCCCAAAGTGCTGGGATTACAGGCTTGAGCCACCGCGCCCGGCCATCTGTTTCTTATAAAAGTTTTTGCATTCAACTGTAAATACGGCAACCCTCTTCTGGTTCCCTCTCCTGTGTTGAGAGTTTTCTTTCTTTTTTTTCTTTGAGACCGAGTTTCGCTCATTGCCCAGGCTGAAGTGCAATGGCGCGATCTCAGCTCACCGCAACCTCTGCCTCCCTGCAACCTCAGCCTCTGGGGTTTAAGTGATTCTCCTGCCTCAGCCTCCCGAGTAGCTGGGATTACAGGCATGCGCCACCACCCGCAGCTAATTTTGTATTTTTAGTAGAGACGGGATTTCTCCATGTTGGTCAGGCTGGTCTCAAACTCCCCAACTCAGGTGATCCGCCCACCTTGGCCTCCCGAAGTGCTGGGATTACAGGCCTGAGCCTCCATGCCCGGCCAAGCTTCTTTTGCTTTTTAAACTTTCACTCCAACCTCACCTTTTGTGTCTGTTCTCCTTATTTCTCTTGGTTATCAAAGAACTCCAGGTGATAACTCACAACAAGAGACTGCTACACTGTGGTGCATTGGTGAGACTGTAACACTCCCTCATTGGCCTGGCACAGTGCTGGAATTACAGGTGTGAACTATGGCACCTGGGCAAACTTTTAATTTTAGAACAGTTTTAGATTTACAGAAAAGTTGGCAAGACAGTATAGAGTTCCTACATACTGCACACCCAGTTTCCCCCTTTATTATCATCTTACATTGGTAAGGCACTGTTGACCTAAAATAATAAAATGAATCAAATTAATATAGATAATTTATTTGGACCATGGTTGAAAACCACAGCCCAGAGTCATAGGTTCAAGTTGCTCTGAATATATGCTCTAATTAGCAGCAATTACAAGAGAGTTTTTAAAAGGTTAAAAAAAAAAAAAAGTGAGAGGATAGTTCCTAAATTGTTTACCAATAATTTATTGGTTCATTAAAATAACATAAGCTATCGATTGACTATACATTGTTCTTTATATCACAAATTCCAGGAACATGAAAATAATGAGTGAGGATCACATTGTGCAACTTGTGGCAACATTTTAGATAATTTATCAGCTAATCTGAAACTAAAGGAAAGAAGAAAAACAAAATACCTTTAAACAATTTCCACCAGGCATGGGTTAGGGGATGTAACTGAGTCTCAGGCTCATGTCTCTCTCTGTGCCTGATAAATTTTGCAGACCCCCACATTCCTCACATGCTCTGAGCCACTTTTCTTTTCTTCTTTATTCTTTTTTTTTTTTTTTTTTGAGACGAGGTTTCACTCTGTCACCCAGGCTGGAGTGCAGTGGCGCAATCACGGCTCACTGAACCTCGACCTCCCGGGCTCAATCGATCCTCCCACCTCAGCCTCTCAAGTAGCTGGGACTACAGGTGTGCATGATCACACCCGCTAATTTTTGTATTTTTTGTAGAGACAGCGCTGTTCGCCATGTTGTCCAGGCTAGTCTCGAACTCCTGGGCTCAAGCAATCCACTTGCCTCGGCCTCCCAAAGTGCTGGGATTACAGGTGTGAGCCACTGTGCCTGGCAGTCAGACTTTTTTCATTTTTAATGACCTTAACACTTGGGAGGAGTATTGGTCAAATATTTTGTAGAACGTGCTTTGACTGGGATTTAGCTAAGTTTTTCTCATGAATTAGGGTTATGGAGTTCTGGAAGAAAGACCAGAGAAGTAAAGTGACATTCTCATCACATCATATCAAGCAACATGGCTTATTACTATTGATTTTAAGCTTGATCACCTAAGCTTACATTTGCCAGGTTTCTACACTATAAAGTTAGTCCTTTATCTCCCTCTTCCCATCCTATACTCTTTGGAATTAAGTTACTATTCACAGCCTACACTGAAGGAGTGGGGAGTTGTAATCCACGTCCTTAAGGGAGAAGTGTCTAAATAAATTATTTGGAATTCTGCAAGGAAGATTTTTCTCTTTGACATTTGTTTATTTAGTTAATTCATTTATGTCCATATATACTTAGGGATATTTATTTTGTACTTCGGGTTTTAATCTATTTTTTTTATTTTTTATTTTTATTTATTTTTTTTTGAGACGGAGTCATGCTCTGTCGCCCGGGCTGGAGTGCAGTGGCCGGATCTCAGCTCACTGCAAGCTCCGCCTCCCAGGTTTACACCGTTCTCCTGCCTCAGCCTCCCGTGTAGCTGGGACTACAGGCGCCCGCCACCTCGCCCGGCTAGTTTTTTGTATTTTTTAGTAGAGACAGGGTTTCACCGTGTTAGCCAGAATGGTCTCGATCTCCTGACCTCGTGATCCGCCCGTCTCGGCCTCCCAAAGTGCTGGGATTACAGGCTTGAGCCACCGCGCCTGGCCTGGGTTTTAATCTAATAATGCTTCATTTTATTGCTCAAATGGTTCCAATTTTGGTCACTGGTAGTTCTTTCAGTTGGTTCCTATGTCCCTTTGACACACTCCCAACATGTGTTTTTGTCTGAACTCTTCCTTTCCTTCTGATACTGCAAGATTCTCCAGGCTTGCATTATATATTTCCTGCCCCAACCTAAAATCAGCCATATTTCCAAGGAGCCTTGCTTGCTTTTATTACAAATATGTTTCATATCTAAAACTGTTATTTCTGGCTGGGCATGGTGGCTCACGCCTGTAATCCCAGCACTTTGGGAGGCTGAGGCTGGTGGATCACCTGAGGTCAGGAGTTCGAGACCAGCTTGGCCAACCTGGTGAAACCCCGCCTCTACTAAAAATACAAAAAATTAGCTGGGTGTGGTGGCAGACACCTGCAATCCCAGCTACTCAGGAGGCTGAGGCAGGAGAATCGCTTGAACCCAGGAGGCGGAGGTTGCAGTGAGCTGAGATAGTGCCATTGTACTTCAGCCTGGGCAACAAGAGCAAAACTCTGTATCAAAAAAAAAAAAAAAAAAAAAAAAAATTGTTATTTCTTTGCATTTTATCTGTATCTCCCACTAGAACATTAAGCCCTTAAAATCAGGACCTTTTCTGCTTGTTCACTGCTATATCTTCATTACCTAGAATAGTATCTGGCACATAGGAGGATATCAATAAAAGCTTAGTGAATGAATGAATAAATTAGTGAGGCCAAGTATTGTGCCTTTTTACATATGCATTCTTCATGGTGTTATGTCATAAGAATTTGATCAAAGTATAGTTGTATTGATAGATGGATACATGGATGTATGAATGGACAAATGAATGAATTAATACTAACCAGATGGATACATTATTGGGTGTATGAATTGAGAAACAGAAATGAATTGAGAAACAGATGGATGGACATTGCCGCCACTACTATACTCTCTAGTCACTCAGGATAAAAACTAGGTGATGAGGGGCCTCATTCATAATTCCTTCCACACTTTCACCTCCCACATCCAATCAACCACTAAGTCCTGCCAATTTTACATCTCAAATATTTCTCAAATCCATTTCCTTTTCTTCATTTCAATTACTATTGCCCTAGTGCAGGCTGTCTTCCTCTCTTTCCTGGATGCTGCTGAAGCCTTGTAACTCATCTCTTCGCTTTCTGCTTTGTTTCCATCCCCACCACCATCTACATTCCTGCCAGAAGAATTATTATAAAATACTGTTATGTCTGTGTCACTCCCTTGCTTAAACCCTTAGTGTAAAGTCTAAGCTCCTTAGCATGATATAAAGTGCCTGCGATGACCTGGACCTTGGCCACTTCTCCACCCTCTCTTCTTGCCATTCTCCACCTTGCATTGATTTGTGTGCCTCAGAAATACCAAACTGCTTGTAGTTCCCATCAGGGGTCACGTGGCTTCTCTGCTCTGTCCTTTCCTCGTACTAGTCCCCCTGCCTAGAATGCCCTTTCCTCACATCTGAAGCTCAGAAGTCTTGCTGGCTTCAAGTTGTTGAAAGCATGCATTTTTGCAGTTGTGGTTATGCTTATTAGGAGAGCCAGGGCTAGGGCGCAAAATTTAAGTAGTTTTGCAAGTGAGAATGAACACATCTTTAAATCTTGTGCCCTGGGTGCTTTACTTGTCCTAGTCTTGGCCCATTCTTGTCTCCTAGACTGGGAGCTTCCAGAGGGCAAGAATTTTGTCTTTTATCCCTGTAATCCCTAGCACAATGACTGGTGTCTAGTAGGTGCTCAGTGTAAATGTTTGTGGGAGGGAAAGAGGGAAGATGAATCAGAAGTCCACTGCTTGGGCCTTCAAATCTAGACTCTATCTCTTACCAGCTATGGGAATCTGACCAAGTTATTTCTCTGCTCCTCAGTTTTCTTATCTGTAGAAAAGAAAAAATAATAACATCTCCATTATAGGACTTTTTTTTCCATTTTAAGGGAAATTACCCATTTCATCAAAATTTTCAAACTTATTGCTTTAAAAGATTTTTTTTTACAGTGTTCTCTTATGACTTTAAATTTTCTGCTATACAGCTATATCTTCTTGTAAATTTTTTTTTTTTTTTTTTGAGATGGAGTCTCGTTCTGTCACCCAGCTATTCTCATGTCTCAGCCTCCCAAGCAGCTGGGATTATGGGGGCCAGTCACCATGCCTGGCTAATTTTTGTATTTTTAGTAGAGATGAGGTTTCACCATGTTGGTCAGTCTGGTCTGGAACTCCCAACCTCAGGTAATCTGCCTGCCTCAGCCTCCCAAAGTGCTGGGATTATAGGCGTGAGCCACCGCGCCCGGCCCTTTTAAATGTTTTGATATTGTTTATGCCTTTTTCTTGATTGAGCTTGTCAAAAAAAGTTTTGTTGATTCTCTATAGCATCTCTTTTATTTTATTTTATTTTTTCTGCTCTTGTCACTCAGGCTGGAGTGCAATGGTGCAATCTTCGCTCACTGCAACCTTTGCCTTCTGGGTTCAAGCTATTCTCTTGCCTCAGCCTCCTGAGTAGCTGGGATTACAGGTGCCCGCCACCATGCCCAGCTAATTTTTGTATTTTTATTTATTTATTTATGAGATGGAGTTTCACTCTGTCACCCAGGCTGGAGTACAATGGTGCAAACTCGGCTCACTGCAACTTCTGCTTCTAGCGATTGTCCTGCCTCAGCCTCCCAAGTAGCTGGGATTACAGGCGCATGCCACCACACCTGGCTAATTTTTGTATTTTTAGTAGAGACAGGGTTTCCTCATGCTAGCCAAGCTGGTCTCGAACTCCTGACCTCAGGTGATCCGCCCGCCTCAGCTTCCCAAAGTGCTGGGATTACAGCAGTGAGCCACTGCACCCAGCTTGCTTTCCTTATATGAGCATTTAAAGTCATACATTTCCCTTTAAATACCAGTTTGTCTTCTATGGCTATTTTTTATTTTGAAATATCTGCATTTTGATTTATTTTTTATCCCATAATTCTAGAAATATTTCCAAATGCATGGGGCTCTTGTTATCTTTCTGTCATTGAGTTCTATTATTATTTTTTTATTATTTTTTTGCTTTTTTTGAAATGGTGTGTCGTTCTGTCACTCAGAAGAGAGTACAGTGGTGTGATCACAGCTCACTGCGGTCTTGACCTCCTGGGCTCAAGCGATCCTCCCACCTCAGCCTCCTGAGTAGCTGGGATCACAGGCATGTGCCACCATGCCCAGCTAATTTAAATTTTTTTTTAAATTCATTAATTTTAATTTTAATTTTAATTTATTTATCTTATCTCCCTAAGCTGATGAAGGATTTTTTATTTTTTGTAGAGATGAGGTCTCATTATGTTACCCTGGCTGGTCTCAAACTCCTGAGCTCAACTGATCCTCCCACCCCAGCTTCCCAAAGTGCTGGGATTACAGGCATGAGCCACCGTTCCTGGCCTTGAATTCTATTTTGATTAGAGAAAGTCAATGTGTTACAGTACGTAGCTTAGAAAGGCATAAGCAGGGCAGGAGAGGGCTCCTCTCAACACATACACAACAGGAATGCCAGGTGACCATCAGGGGATGGCTAGGCAGTTGTTAACTGTCTCTCTAAACTAATAATTGGTCACAGCCAGTACCAGGGAAAGGCAGTCTCCTAATATATAGAAAACACCTGAAACTGCTATCAGCAGCTTTCTGGTAAGATCTCAGGAGTTGGGCGAGGGGGCCCAAGAATGCACTTTAAGAGGCAAAATGGTGGAGTTTAACTGGTATGCGACCTTGCTCTAGAAATGCTAGACTGGTAAGGGAAGAATGCCTCAAGCGAGCATGCTATGACTCCAGTAAGCACACTGCATATGCTCCCTTCCCAAGCTAGCAGGCCGCTGCTCATGCGGACAGCCCACCCCAAGGCCCCAAGGGAAGAATCGGGGGAGAAATAATGCAAGACCCCAGAAGTATGACAACATATAAAACCCACGCATGTGATCTCTCAAGTGTACTTTACTTCCTTTGTGTTTTTTTCAAGACAGAGTCCCAAATATTGGCTCACTGTAACCTCCGCCTCCCGACTTCAAGCAATTCTTGTGCCTCAGCTTCCCAAGTAGCTGTGATTACAGGCACACATTACCATGACCAGCTAATTTTGTATTTTTAGTAGAGATGGGGTTTCACCATGTTGACCAGGCTGGTCTCGAACTCCTGACCTCGGGTGATCTGCCCGCCTCTGCCTCCCAAAGTGTTGGGATTACAGGCGTGAGCCCCCACACCCGGCCCCAAATGTATTTTACTTAGTTTCATTCCTGCTCTAAAGCTTTGTAATAAACTTCCACTCCTGCTCTAAAACTTGCCTCGGTCTCTCCTTCTGCCTTATGCCCCTTGGTCAAATTATTTCCTCTGAGGAGGCAAGGATCAGCACTGCTGCAGACCCATGCAGATTCGCCACTGGTAATATACTCTGGTGCCACATGACTTGTGACTCAGCTATGTTCTGCTGCTAACAAATTGATTTTTTGGTTTCTGACGAGATGTGCTTTCAGGCCTAGCATGTGATCAGTTTTTTCAGATGTTTCATGGATTCTTGAAAGGATAATTGTTGGCTCCCTCTCGGGGTTATGGTGAGAATAAATATTAGATAATACATATATAGCACTTAAAAAGTTGCTCACCACTTAGTAAAATCTCAAGAAATGGTGGATCTCATTGTTGATGCTGTTATTATTATTGATGAATAACAGTCTCAGTCATTGGTCTGTGTGTCCCTAGGTGCCCTGGGAATTGGGTAATTGAGCCCTCTCCCACAAGTCAGTGCTTGATAAACTGTGTGCAGTGCCTACACTAACCATAGGGCCAATTAATCTTTAATACACACAGAAAACACGACTCAGCTTACTAGAGTAGAAAAAGTTCAGAGTTTGAGTAAGACTGCCCTGTGTTGGGTTCCTGGCTTGCCCCTTGCCAGCTGTGTGACATTTCTGCTCCCCCAAACTCCGTTTTCCTTATGTGTAAGAACAAGTATGATTTTGGACTTGCAGAGTTGTTGGCAGGATTAATGTGAAAGTCTTCAGCATAGGGCTAGACACAAAGTAGACCTTTTTTTTTTTTTTTTTTTTTGAGATGGAGCCTTGCTCTGTTGTCCAGGCTGGAGTGCAGTGGTGCCATTCCAGCTCACTGTGAGCTCTGCCTCCCATGTTCAAGTGATTCTCCTGCCTCAACCTCCCAAGTATCCAGGATTATAGACACCTGCCACCACGCCCAGCTAATTTTTGTATTTTTAGTAGAGACAGGGTTTCACCATGTTGGACAGGCTGGTCTCGAACTCCTGACCTCAAGTGATCCACTCACCTCGAACTCCCAAAGTGCTAGGATTACAGGCATGAGCCACTGCGCCCAGCCAACATGAAGTAGACCTTTCGCAAGTATTAGTTTACCTCTTTTTCCTTCTACTGAACCTGCAGGAACAGAGAGGAAGTGAAATTAGAGTTGTAATGGTACAACCATTTCCATTCTTTTTTCCTGGTCTTCTCTTCCAAGGAAGCCTCTTTCCCAGCTCTGTAAGACTGTACATCTCTGATGCCCCTCCCCGGAGAGCAGTGTAAAACCAGCTGTGACTAGGGAGAAGGGAGAGAGAAGAGGATGTTGGAATGTGCAAATCAGTTCCCAGCTTCCTGCTGAGTTAGTGGGACACCTGCTTGGAGAGAATTTCCATTTTATTTCCTATCTGGAGCAGCCCAATTAATTTTTCAGGCCGTGAGTTGCCACACATCACAGATGACGGCTCCTCAAACCCTCAGAGCAGCATCATCCTCCTTGGTGGCCACACAAAGTCAGGATTTGCCTCTGCCTTTCCTTGCTTTCCCACATTAGAGCAACATTTCAGGGGCACCGCTGCCTTGTCCTGGATCTGTTGCTGAGCCTTCTTTTAACACAAACTGTGGCTTCTACTACCTTCTCTCCTTTAAGCCTGAGTCCCAATGTACAAAGAGGATTAGCTGATTTTCTTACCTTTGAGTCTAGGTGGAGGCATGAAGCACAGAAGTGTGGGGAACAGAACAAGGGAAACTCCAGACAGTATGTTTCTAAACTGCTCTCGGACAAATGGAGTCATTTTCCCTCCATTCTCACCACTACCTCCAGTTCCTTTGCCTCTGGTCATTTTGTCCCTCCTCCTACTCTAATTTCCACAAGTTAGATCAGACAAGGTTCGTTTTCTCTGTTTCTGCCTCTTGGCTTCAGGCTACTAGAGAAAACTAAAAACTATGTTCACTAGCTCCAATGTCTGATTTTCAGTTGTGATCAGGCCTTCAATGCTACTTAGTAATCCTTTCATAAAAATATGGAATGCTTCACAAATTTGCTGTCATCCTTGCTCAGGGACCACGCTAATCTTCTCTGTATCTTTCTAATTTTAATATATGTGCTGGCAAAGGGAGTTTTTTTTTTGGAGACGGGGTCTCGCTGTGTTGCCAGACCGGAATGCAGTGGTGAGATCTCGGCTCACTGCAACCTTTGCCTCCCAGGCTCAAACGATTCTCCTGCCTCAGCTTCCTGAGTAGCTGGGACTACAGGTGCACGCCACCACACCCAGCTAATTTTTGTATTTTTAGTAGAGACGGGGTTTCACCATGTTAGCCAGGATGGTCTCGATCTCCTGACCTCATGATCTGCCTGCCTTGGCCTCCCAAAGTGTTGGGATTACAGATAAAAGCCACTGTGCCTGGCCTTTTTTTTTTTTTTTTTTTTAAAGAGACAGGGTCTTGCTTTGTTGCTCAAACTGGAGTGCAGCGGCACAATCATAGCTCACTGCAGCCTTGAACTCTTGGGCTCAACCAATCCTCTCACCTCAGCCTTCTGAGTAGCTAGGACTACAGTTGTGTGCCACCACACGTCTATTTAAAATTTTTTTGTTGGCCATGCGCGGTGGCTCACGCCTGTAATCCCAGCACTTTGGGAGGCTGAGGCAGGCGGATCACGAGGTCAGGAGATCGAGACCATCCTGGCTAACACGGTGAAACGCCGTCTCTACTAAAAAATACAAAAAAATCAGCCGGACTTGTTGTCGGGCGCCTGTAGTCCCAGCTACTTGGGAGGCTGAGGCAGGAGAATGGCGTGAACCCGGGAGGCAGAGCTTGCAGTGAGCTGAGATCGCACCACTACACTCCAGCCTGGGCGACAGAGCAAGAACTCCGTCTCAAAACAAGAAACAAAACAAATACAATTTTTTTGTAGAGACAGGGCTGGTCTCAGGCTCATGGCCTCAAATGATCCTCCTGCCTTAGACTCCCTAAGTGCTGGGATTACAGGCATGAGCCACCACATCTGGCTGGTAATCCTTATAATAGATTGTCCCGTCTCCAATGTATTTTGTCTTTCTGTTATGATTATTTGAGGTTGTGTCCAGTTTTAGCTGTTGTAAATAAAGTTGCTATGGGCTGGACAGGGTGGCTCACACCTGTAACCCCTGCACTTTGAGAGGCTGAAGTGGGAGGATTGCTTGAAGCCAGGTGTTTGAGACCAGCGCGTGCACCAAAGCAAGACCCCTATCTATATTTTTATGTTTTTATTTATTTTTTATTTTTTATCATATTTTATTTTTTTTGAGACAGAGTCTCACTCTGTCACCCAGCCTGGAGTGCAGTGGTGTGATCTTGGCTCACTGCAAGCTCTGCTTCCCGGGTTCATGCCATTCTCCTGCCTCAGCCTCCCGAGTAGCTGGGACTACAGGTGCCCACTACCATGTCCGGCTAATTTTTTTTGTATTTTTAGTAGAGATAGGGTTTCACCATGTTAGCCAGGATGATCTCAATCTCCTGACCTCGTGATCCACCCGCCTTGGCCTCCCAAAGTGCTGGGATTACAGGTGTGATCCACCGTGCCCAGCTCCTATCTATCCTATTTTTAAAAAGTTGCTATGGACATTCTCATGCATGTCTTTTTGTGGACATATGTTTTTATTTTTCTTGGGTAAAATATCTAAGAGTGGATTTGCCAGTCATAGGACAGGTGTATATTTAGTTTTATAAGGAAGTGAGGCTGGATGCAGTAACTCACGCCTGTAATCCCAGCTCTTTGGGAGGCCGAGGTGGGAGGATCACTTGAGGCCAGGAGTTGGAGACTCAGTCTCCATCAAAGTGAGACAACAGAGTAAGACCCCTATCTTTACAAAAAAAAAAAAAAGTTTTTTTTCTTAAATTATCTGCTCATGGTTGTGTGCACCTGTAGTCCTAGCTACTCGGGAGGTTAAAGTGGGAGAATTGCTTAAGCCCAGGAATTCAAGACAGCAGTAAGTTATGATTGAATCACTACACTCCAGCCCAGGCAACAAAGCAAAACCCTGTCTCAAAAAAAAAAAAAAAAAAGAATAATAGGCTGGGCATCGTGGCTCATGCCTGTAATCCCAGCACCTGAGGTCAGGAGTGGAAGACCAGCCTGGCTAACATGGTGAAACCCCCTCTCTACTAAAACTACAAAAGAAAAAAGAAATAGCTGGGCATGGTGGCAGGTACCTGTAATCCCAGCTACTTGGGAGGCTGAGTCAGGAGAATCTCTTGAACCTGGGAGGCAGAGATCGCACCATTGCACTCCAGTCTGGGCAGCAAGAGCGAGACTCCATCTAAAAAAAAATTAAAAAAAAAACAAAGTCTGGAAACAGTGGCTCATGGCCTACAATTCCAGCACTTTGGGGGGCTGAGGCAGGGGGATCACGAGGTCAGGATTTTGAGACCAGCCTGGCCAACATAATGAAACCCTGTCTCTACTAAAAATACAACAAAAAAATTAGCCGGGTGTGGTGGCAGTTGCCTGTAGTCCCAGCTACTTGGGAGGCTGAGGCAGGAGAATCGTTTGAACCCAGCAGGCGGAGGTTGCAGTGAGCCGAGACTGCGCCATTGCACTCCAGCCTGGGCGACAGAGCGAGATTCTCCATCTCAAACAAACAAACAAACAAAAGTGACAATGATTTTCCAAAATGGTGTACTGGTTGAGGCTCTTATTAAAGAGGAAGATCCCTGGGCTCTGTGCTGAATTTACTGAATCAGAATATTATCAGAATAAAGGACATAAAGAAGCGCCCATGTAATTTTTCTTTTCTTTTTTTTGACACATGATCTTGCTCTGTTGCCCAGGCTGGAGTGCAATGGTGTGATCACAGTTCACTGCAGCCTCAACTTCCTGGGCTCAAGTGATCCTTCCATCTCAGCTTCCCAGGTAGCTGGGACCACAGGCACATGCCACCACACCCGGCTAAGTTTTTTAAATTAATTTTTAAATATTTTTTGTAGAGAGAGGGTCTCCCTTTGTTGCCCAGGCTGGTCTTGAACTCCTGGATTCAAGCAATCCTCCTGCCTCAGCCTCTCAGTGTTAGGATTACAGGAATGTAAACTGATCACCAGTGCATCCAGCCCCATGTGATTTTAATGTAGGTGGTTTTTTGACTGGCATTTAGAAACCACTGGAGAATATCTTAGTATCTTTACTTTCTTGTTTTTCATTCCCTCCTCAATAACTGTAATTCTGGCCACCATGTATTGTGGTTATAAATAATGAAATAATTGACCAACAGTGAATTAAGTAGTAAGGACATTTATTTATCTCATATAACAAGAAACCCAGAGAGAGGTGGGTCCAGGTTTGGTTAATTCAGCCATCAGTAATGTCATCAAATAGCCAGGCTTTTCTCATTTCCTCTTCACTGACCTCAAAGTATTTGCCCCATTCTTGGGCTTATTCTTCATAGTCCTGAGATGGCTGTCACAGCTCTGAATAGCATGAGCTCACATGGCAACTCCCAAGGCAGAAAAGCAAGGGATGTCTCCCGCCTATAATCCCAGCACTTTGGGAGGCTGAGGTGGGCAGATTGTGATACCCTACCTTGTTTTAACCTGACTGACTCTCTCTTAGCTGAGAGAGCCAGACAGACTCCATTTTGGTTTCTTCACTTGCAGCCCCTTATCCCCCCCCACTTAAGGACATAACTGGTGCAAGCTGACTCCAAGCACATCCAGGAATGCACTTACTAATAAGATAGTGAGGCAAGCTGTACCAGCAGCTCCTGAGAACGCACTTGGTTGATGGTACCCAAAACCCCTGCATTTATCTCTTTGTGATAGTTTAAGCCCCTGCACCTGGAACTGTTTATTTTTCTGTAACTGATTTCTGTAACCATTTATCTTTTAACTTTTTGCACGTTCTGCTTCTGTAAAATTGCTTCAACTAGACTCCCCCTTCCCTATTTAGACTAAGGTATAAATAGAAATATAGGCCAGGCGTGGTGGCTCAAGCCTGTAATCCCAGCACTTTGGGAGGCCGAGACGGGCGGATCACGAGGTCAGGAGATCAAGACCATCCTGGCTAATTCGGTGAAACCCTGTCTCTACTAAAAAATACAAAAAATTAGCTGGGTGTGGTGGTGCTCGCCTGTAGTCCCAGCTACTCGGGAGGCTGAGGCAGGAGAATGGTGTAAACCCGGGAGGCGGAGCTTGCAGTGAGCTGAGATCCGGCCACAGCACTCCAGCCTGGGCGACAGAGCAAGCCTCCATCTCAAAAAAAACCAAAAACAAACAAAAAACAAAAAACAAAAAAGAAATCTAGCCCCTTCTTCGGGGCCGAGAGAATTTTAAGCTCTAGCGTCTCTTGGTCGCCAGCAATAAAGAACTCTTGAATTAGTCTCAGAGTGTGGCGTTTCTCTATAACTTGCTCGGTTACAACAAGATCACCTGAGGTCAGGAGTTCGAGACCAGCCTGGCCAACATGGTGAAACCCCTGTCTCTTACTAAAAATACAAAAATTAGCTGAGTGTCGTGGTGCACGCCTGTAATCCCAGCTACTTGGGAGCCCAAGGCACGATAATCGCTTGAATTTGGGAGGTAGAGGTTGCAGTGAGTCAAGATCACGCCACTGCACTCCAGCCTGGGCAACAGAGGGAGACTCCATCTCAAAAAAAGAAAAAAAAAAGGAAGCTTTCTCCCTGAACATATTTATTGTTTTAGGGAGGAAAATCCTTTTCAGAATCTTCCAGAAAACTTCCTCCGAAGTTCCATTATCCAGAACTGGGTCACATGTCCACCCCTAGGTTTAAAGGAGGTTGGAGGAGGGGTGTTGGCAAAGTATCTAGCAGTTTTGAGGCCTTACAATGTGAGGCAGTCCCTGCCAGTAAGTATTGGGAACAGGCCCCCAAATCTGGTCATAAACTGGCCCCCAAACCGGCCATAAACAAAATCTCTGCAGCACTGTGACATGCTTGCGATGGCCATGACACCCACACTGGAAGGTTGTCGGTTTACCGGAATGAGGGCAAGGAACATCTGGCTCACCCAGGACGGCATTAGCGATCTGTGCCTTAAGGACATGTTCCTGCTGCAGTTAACTAGCCAGAGCCCATCCCTTTGTTTCCCCTCAAGGAATACTTTTAGTTAATCTACAGTCTATAGAAACAATGCTTATCACTGGATTGCTGACAATCTGTGGGTAAATCTCTGTTGGAGGCTCTCAGCTCTGAAGGCTGTGAAACCCCGATTTCCCACTCCACACGCTATATTTCTTTTCTTTTTTTTTTGAGTCTGGCTCCGTGCCCAGGCTGGAGTGCAATGGCGGATCTTGGCTCACTGCAAGCTCCGCCTCCTGGGTTCACACCATTCTCTCAGCCCCCTGAATAGCTGGGACTACAGGCGCCCGCCACCACACCCGGCCAATTTTTGCATTTTTAGTAGAGACGGGGTTTCACGGTGTTAGCGAGGATGGTCTCGATCTCCTGACCTCGTGATCCGCCCGTCTCGGCCTCCCAAAGTGCTGGGATTACAGGCTTGAGCCACCGCGCCCGGCCTTGAGATGGAGTTTTGCTCTTGTTGCCCAGGCTGGAGTGTAATGGCATAATCTCGGCTCACCACAACCTCTGCCTCCTGGGTTCAAGCAATTCTCCTGCCTCAGCCTCTCGAGTAGCTGGGCTTATAGGTGCTCACCATCACACCCAGCTAATTTTTGTATTTTTAGTAGAGACAGGGTTTCCTCATGTTGGTCAGGTTGGTCTCGAACTCTTGACCTCAAGTGATCTGCCCACCTCAGCCTCCCAAAGTGCTGGGATTACAGACATGAACCACCGCGCCCACCTCAAAGCTGAATTTTCTTTCTTTTCTTTTTTTTTTTTTTGAGATGGAGTCTTGCTGTGTCGCCCAGGCTGGAGTGCAGTAGCCGAATCTCAGCTCACTGCAAGCTCCGCCTCCCGGGTTCACGCCATTCTCCTGCCTCAGCCTCCCGAGTAGCTGGGACTACAGGCGCCCGCCACCTCGCTCAGCTAGTTTTTTGTATTTTTTTAGTAGAGATGGGGTTTCACTGTGTCAGCCAGGATGGTCTTGATCTCCTGACCTCGTGATCCGCCCGTCTCGGCCTCCCAAAGTGCTAGGATTACAGGCTTGAGCCACAGCGCCCGGCCCAAAGCTGAATTTTCAACGGAAACAATGTATGTTATGATCCCCCCATGACTATACAAATTTTCACTGAAAACTTCCAAAGCCACCCAGTGTGTGGTGTGACTTAATTTCAGATGGACATCAGTGAAGGGGCCACAGGATTTATGAGGCTGACGGTGTGAACAGTCACACATCTGAGTCACACCTAGATTATTGAAGCCTTTTACTGGTCTATCTGCCTCTGGCCTTCCACCCCTTCCAACGTTCCCTCCATATGGCTGCAGAGTGATCTTTCTAAGATGTAAACCCAGGCTATTTCCCTATTTAAATTGTTTAATGGCTCCTTAATTGGTGTTTCTCAAAGTTGGAGTTCATATCCCTTGGTTCTCAGGTGTCTTGAGTAAACTTTAAGAAGTTTACTGGCTGGACACAATGGCTCACGCCTGTAATCCCAACACTTTGGGAGGCCGAGGTGGGAGGTTCACTTGAGCCCAGGAGTTTGACACCAGCCTGGGCAACATAGTGAGACCCTGTTTCTATTTTAAAAAGAAAAGAAAAGAAAAAAATAAGGAGCTTACTATTTGTTTTAATTTCAGGATTAATCTTTTGTTTTGTTTTGTTTTTCAGACAAGGTCTCGCTCTGTTGCCCAGGCAGGAATGCAGTGGCAGGATCATGGCTCACTGCAGCCTTGACCTCCCCTGCTCAAGTGATCCTCCTGCCTCAGTCTCCAGAGTAGCTGGGACTACAGGCACATGCCACCACACCTGGCTAATTTTTGTATTTTTTGTAGAGATGGGGTTTTTGCCATGTTGCCTAGGCTGGTCTCGAGCTTCTGAGCCCAAGTAATCTTCCCACCTCAGCCTCCCAAAGTGCTGGGATTATAGGCTGAGTCACCATGCCAGGCCAGGATTAATCTTAACAAAGTAATAATAACAACATAAGCATAGTCTGTAATACCTGGATGACCTCATAACTAAGCACTTTCAGGAGATTTTAGTGCCTTTTTTTTTTTTGCACTTGTATTATTTATTGATTGGGTTGGTGCCAAGCGATTTTGTGAAATGACAGCATTTAACTTTTAATGCTGTAACTATTTTCATCTCATTGTTTACAGATATATCTGCAGCACCTAGAACAACAGTGCACATCATAAGTGTTCAATAAAGATGTGTTGAATAAATGAATGAATGAAGTTTCTCAAGCTAGGTTCTGAGATCCTTGGGGCTTTTCCACAGTTTGAAATCGCCTCAGTATGGCACGTGAGGCTCTTCACAATTAAGCTGGGAATACTCAACCAGTAATTTTCCCAGACAGTCTGGGCAGGATGTGGGGGCGTAGTCCTCTTTAGAAAATAAAAAAAGTGAAAGTATAAAGCATTTATGTACATTTTGACAGGCAGACGTGATATGCAAATAGATTGCAAATATAATGCAAATGACATGCAACTCCTCATGCAAATGAGCATCCTGTCTTTGGAATCCACTGCCCTGTATTCACTGATTTGTCTGCAGTTCTGGCAGTAAATCTTTCAAGGGTTTGGGATGCAAGTTGCTTTGATGTGTGTGTACTAGGGAGGAGGGGGTGGTGGGATGGGGTCTCTCAAGGAGGAGTCAGTGTGGTGCTATAAGCTTGCAGCTTAGTATGAAGCTTAATATAGTACACAGTTTAATATGAGGTTATTCTCCTGTGATACTCTAAGGACTGACATTTCGGAATTGGTGGCGGGTGGTGGCAATGAAATGCAACTTCTTATATTCTTCAACTCTTTGGCTGCATCACATCTTCTGTCCCACCCATCTCACACCATTGGGGTTCTGGTCCATAGGAGTAGCGAGTAGGGAGTCAGAGATCCTTGGCCCCAGGTCCTCATCATGAGGACTACAGAAGAGCTCTCGTAAATCATATCTGGAGAAGGTTATGAGCATGGTGTGGAGTTCTGCACTTCCTAATCTCAAGACAAGCAGAATTTAGCTGAATTTCTAGGCCTGTTAGAAAAAGATGAGTGGTGACAAAAAGCATGGAGACTTTCTGAGAAATATAGTTGCTTAATCTCAATGCCAATAATGTGATATCTGACAAAATTGGGACGCTTACTTGGAAATCTAAAGGGAAAAAATGTCAACTATGATTTTTTTCATGATAAAAACCTGTTCTTCCCTGTCATTGGTGTGAAAGGAAATTTTTGGTTACACAGACTCTTCCCCAATGATTATAAAAATATTGGGCAAATGATGCAAAAGAGGCTTTAGCAGGTATATTTTAGCCTAACTCAAGATCTGCTTTTCTCTGACACTTTGCATCAGACCTGGGTTCAAACACTCAATTTTCAGCTATATAAACTTGGGCAACTTATTCAACTTTTCTGAGCTCAGTTTCTGCATCTGTAGGGGAGTAATAGAATAACAGAATCCTTATGAGGTTGTTGTAAAGTCACATGAGATAATGCATGTACTTAACACAGTGCCGGGCTCATAGTGAGCATTCAATTAATACAGCTATTTGCAAGGAGCATCTGTAGATTTGCTGCCTAGATTCCATTCATCCTCCATCTGATAACTGTACCCCATTTATTCCTGGTGAACCATCATTTTCTTCTCATTCCATGTGGTCCTAGTGAAACCGACTCCATCCTCAGCACCAGGAGTAGACATGTGGCATAAGCTGGGCATGGTGGCTCACGCCTGTAATTCTGGCACTTTGGGAAGCTAGGCCAGGTGGATCACTTGAGGCCAGAAGTTTGAGACTAGCCTGGCCAACATGGCAAAACCCTGTCTCTACTAAATACACAAAAATTAGCTGGGTGTGGTGGCACATGCCTGTAATCCTAGCTACTCAGGTGGCTGAGGCACAAGAATTGCTTGAACCTGGGAGGAAGAGGTTGCAGTGAGCCAAGATTGTGCCATTGCACTCCAGCCTGAGCAACAAAGTGAGACCCTGTCTTTAAAAAACAAACAAACAAACAAACAAAATAGAACATGTGACTTAGGTTTAAATCATTCATACCATTCTATTCTCAGGCCACAGTGATTGGTTCAAGAATGGGGACATACATAGAGTTACCGTATGATCCAGCAATTCCACTTCTAGGTAACCTTGTATAATCAACCCTCAGCGTATGCAGAGGATTGGTTCCAGACACCTGAGTACACTAAAATCCATGCAGACTCAAGTCCTGCAGTCGGCTCTGCAGAGCCTGAGTATACAAAAAGTCAGCCCTCCAGACATTCAGGTTTCACATCCTGTGAATACTGTAATTTCAATTTGCATTTGGTTAAAAAAATCTGCGTATAAGTGGACCCTTGCAATTCAAACGTGTGTTGTTCAAGGGTCAAGTGTATATGAATGCTCATAGCAGCGTTATTCATAATAGTCAAAAAGTGGAAGCAACCCAACCGTCCACCACTTGGCAGCAGAATGCTGCTGTGAACGTTCATGTACACCTTTCTTATATTCATACAATGGGCTATTATTCAGCAATAAAAAGGAATAAAGTACTGATTCATGTTACAACATGGATGAACCTTATAAACATTATGCTAAGTGAAAGAGGACATACACAAAAGGCCATATGTTATTTGATTCCATTTATATGAAATATCTAGAATAGGTAAACCTATGGAGACAGAAAGAAGATTAGTGGTTGCCAGGCACTGGAGTGGGGGGGAATGCGTAGTGGCTGTTACTGAGTATAGGGTTTCTTTTTTCTTTTTTTTGAGACAGGGTTTGGCTCTGTTGCCCACGGTGGAGTGCAATGGCTAACTGCCATTTCTGCCTCCTAGGCTCAAGCACTCCTCCCACCTCAGCCTCCGGAGTAGCTGGGACCATAGGCACTCGCCACCACGCCCAGCTAATTTTTGTATTTTTTATAGAGAAGGGGTTTCTTATGTTGTTCAGATTGGTCTCAAACTCCAGGGCTTAAGTGATCTGCCTGCCTTAGCCTCCCAAAATGCTGGGATTATAGGTGTAAGCCACTGTTCTTGGCCTAGAGCTTCTCTTTAGGGTGATGGAAATATTTTGGAATTAGATAGTGACGATAATCACACAACACTGTGAATATATTAAAAACTACTGAATTGCATACTTTAAAAAGATGAATTTTATGGAATGTGAATTATATCTCAATTTTAAAAACTAAAGCAGATAAAACAGTGGACACATGTCTCAAGTAGATCAACGAGAGCCGGTAAGACCCACCCTAATTCTTTGAAGTCATGAGGGAAGCAAACTAGTTCCTTTCTTTGAGGACTCTAACTTGAGAGAATATAGGGTCTGGAGCTGCTGTCCTGTCTTGCTATGTGTACCTCCGGAGACTGAATTATCCAACTCAGCTGAAAGCAGAGCCAAGAAATGGAGACACCAAGACCTGTTTACACATTGGAGCTACAGTAATTAATTGTCCCAGTTTGCCTGGGACTTTCCTGGTTTCAGAACTGAAAGTCTGTATATCATGTTAAGCTGGAGCTCCAAATCCACCTCTGCTTGAAGCTCAAGATGTTACCCGTGGACTTTTCAATTACAGTCATGCACCATGTAATGATGTTTTGGTCAACAAGGGATCACATAGGCGATGGTCATCCCATAAGATTATACTACCGTAGTTCACTGTACCTTTTCTATGTGTAGATATGTTAATTTTAATTTTAATTTTTTTTTTTTTTTTTTTGAGACAGAGTCTCACTCTATCACCTAGGCTGGAGTGCAGTGGCACAATCTTGGCTCACTGCAACATCTCCCTGCTGGGTTCAAGCGATTCTCGTACCTCAGCCTCCTGAGTAGCTGGAACTACAGGCGTGTGCCACCATACCTGGCCAATTTTTGTATTTTTGGATTTTTTTTGAGATGGAGTCTCGCTCTGTCACCCAGACTGGAGTGAAGTGGCGCAATCTCGGCTCACTGAAACCTCCGCCTCCTGGGCTCAGGCGATTTTCCTGCCTCAGCCTCCCGAGCAACTGGGATTACAGGCAGGCGCCACCACACCCGGCTAATTTTGTATTTTTTTTTTTTCTTTTTTTTTTGAGACTGAGTCTGGCTCTGTCGCCCAGGCTGGAGTGCAGTGGCCGGATCTCAGCTCACTGCAAGCTCCGCCTCCTGGGTTTCCGCCATTCTCCTGCCTCAGCCTCCGGAGTAGCTGGGACCACAGGCGCCCGCCACCTCGCCCGGCTAGTTTTTTGTATTTTTTAGTAGAGACGGGGTTTCACCGTGTTAGCCAGGATGGTCTCGATCTCCTGACCTTGTGATCCGCCCGTCTCAGCCTCCCAAAGTGCTGGGATTACAGGCTTGAGCCACTGCGCCCGGCTAATTTTGTATTTTTAGTAGAGACAGGGTTTCACCATGTTGGCCAGGCTGGTCTCGAGTTCCTGACCTCAGGTTATCCGCCTGCCTCAGTCTCCCAAAGTGCTAGGATTATAGGTGTGAGCCACCGTCCGATCCTCTGTTTAGATATATTTAGATACACAAATACTTACCATTGTGTTACAATTGCCTACAGTAATCAGTATAGTAGCACGCTGTACAGATTTGTAGCCTACGAGCATAGACTATACTGTATAGCCTAGGTGTGTAGTCGGCTATACTAGTGGTCCCCAGCCTTTTTGGCACCATGGATGGTTGCATGGAAGACAATTTTTCCATGGATGTGGGGAGTAGGGTGGCAGTATGGAGGGTAGTGATGGTTTCAGGATGAAACGGTTCCCCCTCAGATCATCAGGCATTAGTTAGATGCTTATAAGGAGCACACAACCTAGATCCCTCCCATGCACAGTTCACAATATGGTTCATGCTCCTAAGAGAATCTAATGCTGCAGCTGATCTGACAAGAGGTAGAGCTCAGACAGTAACGTGAGCGATTGGGGAGGGCTGTAAATACAGATGAAGCTTTGCTTGCTCACCTGCTGCTTACCTCCTGTTGTGAGGCCCGGTTTCTAACAGGCCATGGACTGGTACCAGTCCATGGTTAAGGACCCCGGGCTATACCATCTAGGTTTGTGTGAATACATTTTATGATGTTTGCACAAGGACAAAATTGCCTAAAGACACATTTCTCAGAATATATCCCAGTCATTAAGCAATGCATAACTGTGCATGCGTCAATAAATTCTCTTTTTGGCAGGGCGAGGTGGCTCACGCCTATAATCCCAGCACTTTGGGAGGCCAAGGCGGGCAGATCACTTGAAGTTAGGAACTCGAGACCAGCTTAGCCAACATGGCGAAACCCCGTCTCTTCTCACTAAAAATACAAAATTAGCTGGGCATGGTGGCGCACGCCTGTAATGCCAGCTACTCAGGAGGCTGAGGCAGGAGAATCGCTTGATCCCAGGAGGCAGAGGCTGCAGTAAGCTGAGATCCTGTCACTGCGCTCCAGCCTGGGCGACAGAGCAAGACTGTTTCAAAAAAAAAAAAAAAAAGGTTGGGCTCACGCCTGTAATTCCAGCACTTTTGAGGCCAAGGTGGGCAGATCATGAGGTCAGGAGTTCTAGACCAGCCTGACCAACATGGTCAAACCCTGTCTTTACTAAAAATACAAAAATAATTAGCTGGGCATGGTGGTACGTGCCTGTAATCCCAGCTACTTGGGAGGCTGAGGCAGGAGAATCGCTGGAACCTGGGAGGCGGAGGTTGCAGTGAGTTGAGATCGCGCCACTACACTCCAGCCTCGCAATAGAGTGAGACTCCGTCTCAAAAAAAAAAAAAAAAAATCTCTTTTTGTTTTTGCCAGCATCACAGGTTGGGTTCTCTGGAGGCAGGCACTGAGACAGTTTAGGGTTCAAGATATTTATTGTGGAACAACACCTTTGAAAAGGAGGCAGAAGCAGAATTGGGCAGAGGAAGAAGTTAAATATGATGCAAGCTCTTGGCCAATTCAGTACAGAGTTCTGGAGAAAGTATTGCCTTTCAGAAGTTTCCACATTGGGCCAAAATGGCAGAGCCACTATACTTTTCCCTTTTTTTCTTAATCTGAAAACTTCAAGTGATCCTTCAAATCTCAACCATAAGTGTTGCTTTCTGGGGGAAGTACTTCCTGGAGCCCCCAATGACATTAAGTCCCATAGCACCTGGTTTATCTCCTTTATGTGTAACAATTTGATTAATTACTAATTATTGTTTATTTTTTGTTTCATGCCTGTCTTACGTGCAGAATTTTAGTTTCCTGAAGGAAGGGACTGTTCTGGCTAGCTATTGCTAGGTTACAAACTACCCTATACCTTCATGGCTTAAAACAGGCTGATGAAATAGGACCCATGTACTAAATCCAGCCCACAGTCTGTTTTTGTTTTTTGTTTTTGAGACAGAGTCTCATTCTATTGCCCAGGCTGGAGTGCAGTGGTGTGATCTTGGTTCACTGCAACCTCTGCCCCCTGGGTCCAAGTGATTTTCCTGCCTCAGCCTCTGGAGTAACTGGAATTACAGATGAGCGTCACCACACCCAGCTAAGTTTTTGTATTTTAGGTAGAGACGGGGTTTCACCATGTTGACCAGGTTGGTCTTGAACTCCTGACCTCAAGTGATCCACCTGCCTTGGCCTCACAAAATGTTGGGATTACAGCCATGAGCCACCGTGCCCAGCCCACATTTTTTTTTTTTTTTTTTTTTTGTATAGCTGGCAAATTAAGAATTTTTTTAAAAAACGTTTTTAAGGGGTTGGGGAAAAAACAAAAACAAAAACAAAAAACAAGAACAATATGTGACAGAGATGGTATGTGACCCATGAAAGACTATAGGAAAAGTTTGTCAACCCATGAACTGAAACAATCATTTTGTTATATCTCATAATTTTGTGGGTCAGGAATTCAGAAAGGGTTTGGCTGGGAAGTTCTTCCGTCTTATGTGATATTGACGGGGGCCTCTCAGTGGCACTCTAGCTATAGGCTGGTGTGGTTTGGAAGATCCAAGAGGACTTCACTCGCATGTCTGATGCTTTAGTAGGAGGCTGGAAAGCTGCTCTCAGCTGGGCCCCCTCCCTTTCCACATTCAGTCAAGGTAGTTGGAGTTATTACAGAGTGGCTAAGGGCTCCAAGGGACTGAAGTGGAAGCTCTTAAAGACTAGGCTCATTTCTGGGCGCGGTGGCTCACGCCTGTAAGCCCAGCACTTTGGGAGGCTGAGGTGGGCAGGTCACTTGAGGTCAGGAGTTTGAGACTAGCTTGACCAACTGGAGAAAACCCATCTCTACTACAAATACAAAAATTAGCTGGGCACGGTGGTGCGCGCCTGTAATCCCAGCTAGTCGGGAGGCTGAGGCAGAAGAATTGCTTGAACCTGAGAGGCGGAGGTTGCAGTGAGCCAAGATCACTCCATTTCACTCCAGCCTAGGGAGTTTTTAAAGACTCCCTGTCTTAAAAAAAAGACTAGGCTCATGACTGGATAGCATCACCTCTTCTGTACTCTATTGGTCAAAGCAATCACATGCTAGCCCAGATTCAAAGGGAGATGAAAGATACCTCATCTCCTGATGACAGGAGTGGCAAAGATTTGAGGCAATCTTTAACAGTCTCTTCACTCATGATTGTATTCCCAGTGCGTAGCACAGCACCCAGTACATGAACTCAATAAACTTGTTAACTAGTGGACATACTCTGGCAGGTGGAATCTGACCTATTTGTAATATGAAAGTATTAGATTTGGAGCTAAATCAAGGCTGAGGGCTTCTTGGACCCTTAGGGAGCACTTAGGTCCACACATTCCAATTTGGGGCTGCCATGCGCCCAGCACTATGCTGCATCTCTCAGCACATTTGGACTTCAGTTTCCTTTTTGGTTAATGAGGGGCAATAAAACAGGTATCTCATGGGATTCCTGTGAGAATTAAATGCCATAAGGAATGTGAGCAAATTTTATTAACGGTAATGTTCTGCTCAACATTAGGTTATTATTGCCATTGTTGCCCAGGGTGAGGTGTGGACAAAGCCGTGGCCCTTAGATCCCCTGCCCTGGAGAAGTGCCTTTCAACCGGACTCTACTCCCCAGCTCTTACCCCTGCCAGTTCCTGAGAAGCAGGTGTTAGGAGAATGAAGCAGGGTTCCTATGGCTATGCAACCCAGTCCTAGCTGAGGATGATTTACTTCCTAACAGTAGCTCTAATGATGGTTCAGTGGGTCTCATAATTCCATAATGATCTTGGAGCTAATGCCTCTCACCCTGGGCGTCTCTGCAGAGGTCATGGGGAAATGGGAAGCCACAACAGCTAAACAAATAAGAATGATTAGCTGCATGTGGCCAACCTCTTGTTGCCTGAGTCAGCCTATTCTGTGCACCAATATGTGGAGTAATAAAGACGTTTCTGAGAAAAACCACATTTAATTTGTCATCCTTCCCCAGCTCAGAAGATGCAGTATTCCTTTCCCCAGAAAAGCCCCCAAAATTATCTGGTCCAGAAACATTCCCATACTTCTCACTTCCTGTGTGTCTCATTTTTAACTGTGTCTACCTGAGTAGACGAACAGTACCTCTTCTTTCAACCTTTCCACGAAAGCATCCGTATAGCCTGGGCGTGATGTATAATGTGCGTGTAGGTCTGAGAGTGAGGTAATTATTTGGAATGTTAAGTAGGGATATAAAGCAGAATCCCCTGTGTGAGTTTGTAAGTACTCACACATGTATTTGTGTGTGATTTAACTTTGCTCAGTCTCTAGCATAATGTCTGTGTAGCCAACAGGCATGGAAAAGAGTAGTACTAATAATAGCTAAGATCAGCTGGGCATGGTTGCTCACACCAGTAATCCCAGCACTTTGGGAGGCTGAGGAGGGTGGATCACCTGAGGTCAGGAGTTCGAGACCAGCCTGATCAACATGGTGAAACCCTGTCTTTGCTAAATACAAAAAATTAGCCGGGCGTGGTGGCCCATGCTTGTAATCCCAGCTACTTGGGAGGCTGAGGCAGGGGAATTGCTTGAACCTGGGAGGCAGAGATTGCAGTAAGCCAAGATTGCACCATTGCACTCCAGCCTGGGCAACAAGAGTGAAACTGTGAAACTCCGTCTCAAAAGAAAAAAAAAAAAAAGAAGCTAAGATATATTCAGAACTTCCTGTGTGCCAGGCACTAGGCTGAATGTTTTACTTGTATTATTATCTCATTTAATCTCCATGATAATAGTTGAGATGAGTACTGATATCATCTCCATTTTACAGATAAGAAAGCTAGTCTCTAAGGATGGTTAGAGTTGAGCGACTTGCTTAGCTAGTGAGAGGCAGTCAGGACTTGGCCCTGATTCCAAAGTTGTCTTAACTGCTACAGAATTCCAAATTCACATTCTCTGATGACAATTATATTGGATTCGATTATCTAATGTTCTCAGATAGGCTGCACAGCAATCTTTATTCTCCACATGTGGTCTCCCAGAGCTCTGGAGTTTGGAAAACTTTATTAGAGACAGTGTCAGCAGAGGGAAGGGTTCTCCTATCATTGGCTTGCTCATCGAGGACTGTGCTGGTGTGGTCAGTTACTGCACTCACCATGCCCAGGATTTTCTTACAGCAGATGCCATCCCTTCTGCAGCTCCCTGCTCAAGGAAACAGCATTGGCTCTTGTGTCGGGGTAGGCATAGATTGGACCAGGGATGGGGTCCACATAGGCTGCCCTACAACAGCCCTACAGTGGCTTGGTTTATAGGACTCTTCCAGGTTGGGCAGAGGCGAGGGTGGTGGTGGTGAGGATTACAATGAACTATTCTAGTTGTATTAGGCCCTTCTTGCATTGCTATAAAGAAATACCTGAGGTTGGGTAACTTATAAAGAAAAGAGGTTTAATTGGCTCATGGTTTTGCAGGCTGTACAAGCATGGCACTGGCATCTGCTCAGCTTCCAGGGAGGCCTCAGGCAGCTTTCATTCATGGAGGAAGGTGAGGCAGGAACAGGTATGCCACATGGCAAAAGCAGGAGCAAGGCCAGGGGAGGTTCTATCCACTTAAACACCCAGATCTCATGAGAACTCACTCATTATGGTGAGGACAGCACCAAGCCATGGGAGATCTGCCCCCATGACCCAAACACTCCCACCAGACCCCATCTCCAACACTAGGGATTACATTGCAACGTGAGATTTGGGTGAGGACAAATATCCAAACTATGTCACCAGACAACCTGGCTCGTCCTAAATTTGGAATGTAGAGTAAATTGCTCTTGGCCCATCAGACACCTGGGTGTGATGCAGATGACAAGAGTGAGAGAACAAGTGGCCCATGAGAGGGAGCCTTGTCTCCTTTACATCTGATGCCTGTCTTTACACTAACCCTTTATTATGGGTCAAAGCAAATCTGAACTGCTCTGTATGAGAAAAGGGTGAGGAATTTGGAAGCTTGAGGGAGGATGTGACAAAGAGATGTGAACAGGCTGAAAAGGGTGAGGTGCAAGGAAAAGAGGAGGTAAAAAGTGATCCATGGAGGCTATAGGGGGCGGGAGAGGGACTTGTGGGGAAAGGACTGTTCCTGTGGGCTTTCAAGTTGTTTGCTTGTGGAGAGTGATACTAACTTCCTCCTCCAGGCCGGGCGCAGTGGCTCATGCCTGTAATCCCAGCACTTTGGGAGTCAAGATGGAGCCAGATCGAGGTCAGGAGTCGAGACCATCCCTGCAGCTAACTGCAGTGAAACTCGTCTCTGCCAAAATGCAAAAGGTGGCGGAGGTGGTGGTGGTACCTGTAGTCCCGGCTATAGGAGGCTGAGGGCGGGAGGCAGTGAAGCCGGGGAGGCGGATCTTGCAGTGAGCTGAGATCCGGCCACTGCACTCCCAGCTGGCGACAAGCGAGACTCCATCTCAAAAAAAAAAACCAAAAAAACTTCCTCCTCCATCACCCCTATGATACCTTTGGTAAATTCTGCATTTCCCACTCATACTTTTGTAGAGTATAGTTCTTGAAGTAGGAAACAGAGAGAGGAGGAACAATGACATCTAGAGTTACTCTCACATCCTTCTCTCACTGCCTGTTTCTTTTTGGGGATGGGTTTCCCTCTTGTTGTCCAGGCTGGAGTCTGTGAGTGCAATCTGAGTTCACTGCAGCCTCTGCCTCCCAGGTTCAAGTGAGATTCTCCTGCCTCAGCCTCTGGTAACTAGGATCTGAGCATGCACCACTACACCTGGCTAATTTTTGTATTTTTAGTGAGACAGGGTTCACCATGTTGGTTAGGCTGGTCTTGAGCCTCCACGACCTCAGGTGATCCATGCCTTGGCCACTCAAAGGGCTGGGATTACTGAGCATGAGCTCCTCGCCAACCTCTAGCCTGATTTCTTTAGGATCTCTTAGGGTTTTCAAGGCTACTCTATATGGGTGTGTTGGCACATCTGATTATACACGTCTAGTTGTATAATTAATGCACCTGTAGCAATGTGCATATCTTTGTGTGACAGTGTTCATGTAAGTGGATGCAGAATGTTTTAATTTATCTACATATATAAACATGTCTATGTGCTGTGTGTATGAGTCTGAATGTGTAAGCTGTGTTCACAAGCGTGTATGCCAGGGCTTGTGGCACACAGTTTTTTCCAGAAGTGTCTGCCAGGATACAGCCCATCCCACATGTTCTCTTTACAATAGGGTATTAATATTCCTCTCAATGAGAGGTGGGTTCTCTTTCTCTCTCTTTGAATGTGGGCTGACCTTTGTGACTTACTCAACCAATAGAGTGCCGCAGAAGTGATGCTATGTGACTTCTGAGGCTAGATCATAAAAATACCACGCACTTTTATGCCACGTTCTCTTGGGATGCTCATTCCTGGAAACCAGCCACCCAGCTGTGAGGGGGCCAAGTAGCTATTTGGAGAGGCCGCTTGTCAGTGTCCTGGCTGACAGGACCAGCTGAGGTTCCAACCTGCAGCCAGCATCAATTGCCAGCCATGAGGGTGAGCATCTTCCTGTAGTTGGGCCACCCCAGCTGACAGTATGTGGAACAGAGTCAACTCTTCCCTGCTAAGCCTTGTCCAAACTGCTAAATAAATTATTGTTGTTTTAAGCTACCAAGTTAGGGATGCTTTTTTATGCAGCAGTAGATAAATGGGACAGGGCTGTGGCTGTGTCTGCCCTGTGTATGAATTCCTGTGATTCTGTGGTTTTGTGGGTGTCTGCAGGCAGTGCATTGGTGTCAGGTGTCTGTGTACATTAATAGGTGTGTGGTTGAAGGCGCTTCTGGAAACAGAGTCATGGTTCTTGGGGCTTCGCTTTGGCCTCAGTGGGAAGCTGTTTGGTGAGAACACTTTGAAATCTTGTCTGTCTTCTGGGTCCCTTCTTTTGAGTGTTTTTCCTTTGAAACCGAAAGGCTTGTTTAGCTGAGAGCAAATGCAGCTTAAATTTACTGACCTTCTTCTGGTCCAAGCCCCTTGGAGGTGCCAAAGACTTCCAGCAGGCGGGAGGCTGCCATCTAGAACCCTCACATCCTTTTCACAGGGGCTGGAAATGCTTTTATTTATTTTTATTTTTCCCCCTTTTCTTCTTCTGAGGCCTTCAGAAATGAGCCAGAGACAGAGAAAAGCACAGTTACTGGAGTCCTTGAAGCCTCTTGGGGTGGAGAGACCTAGAATTCTTGACTGCCAGGAAGAAGCTGCTCAGGTGCCGCTTGGGTCCCACAGTAGAGATCATCTGGTCTCTGCCCTGCCTTGGCTGTGGCAACCCACTCCATCTGAGTGCAGCCCAGGAAGTGCAGGAATCTGGTTCAGGAGCAGTTCCTCTTGATTTCCCCTGGAATGCAGCTTAGCTTCCTGCTTCTTCCATGTTGGCCACTTGACTTAGCTTTTCTGGGAATGCTGAGTGCTCTGGCTTCACACTCCTGCCCTAGCACTGCCTCTCAGGACCTCTCAAGCGCTGTTATACAACAGAGGTTTTTTTTTTTCTTAGATGAAGTTTTGCTCTTGTTGCCCAGATTGGAGTGCAACGGCGCCATCTCGGCTTGCCACAACCTCTGCTTTCCAGGTTCAAGTGATTCTCCTGCCTCAGCCTCCCAAGTAGCTGGGATTACAGGCATGTACCACCATACCTGGCTAATTTTTGTATTTTTAGTAGAGACGGGGTTTCTCCATGTTGGTCAGGCTGGTCTCAAACTCCCGACCTCAGGTGATCCGCCTGCCTCGGCCTCCCAAAGTGCTGGGATTACAGGCGTGAGCCACTGTGCCCGGCCACAATAGAGCTTTTTGATAGAAATGTTCCATCATCTTTGTTGTCCACTATAGTGGACTGAGCATTTGAAATGTGCCTAGTGTAACTAAGAAACTGTATTTTAACGTTTATTTAATTTTAATTAAATCTAAATAACATGCGGCAACTGGCTACCATATTGGACAGCACAGCTCTGAAGAGTTCAGTAGGAAGAGTTTTTGTTTATCTGTGAAATAAATCTGCCCCACCTACCTCACAGAAGTGTCTGGAACAAACAAGGTGATGAACGTGAAAGGGCTTTACTCACAAAAGGGATCTGAAAAGACAGCAGTGTGAACTGAGTGGGCTTATTCATACAACTCTGTTTATATATATACATATATATATACACACACATATATACACATATATATACATATATATATTTTTAAATTTTTGAGATGGGGTCTCACCCTCACCCAGTCTGGAGTACAGTGGTACGATCTTAGCTCACTGAAACCTCCACCTCCCAGGCTCAAGCGATCCTCCCACTTCAGCCTCCTGAGTAGCTGAGACCACAGGCATATGCCACCATGCCCAGCTATTTACTTTATTTATTTTATTTTTGGTAGAGATGGGTTTTGCCATTTGCCCAGGCTGGTCTCGAACTCCTGAGCTCAAGTGATCCGCCTGCCTCGGACTCCCAAAATGCTAGGATTACAGGCATGAGCCACTGCACCTAGCCTGTTAATATTTCTGTTAAATGGTGCTTGCCTGGCTGTTTTGATCTGTTTACATTTCTGTGTCTCTCATTTGACCCTGAGCTCTTCAAGGGTAAGAACCAGTAGGACTGTTTCACAGTTGTACCCCCACAGCCAATGGCTGGCATGTAGCTTGGTGCTCATGTTCAAGTGAATAAAATGTCTGCAGTCCAGAAAGGACTCCTGGCAACAGGATTTGAGGTGTGTGGTGAAAGCTGGGTAGGCAAAGAGGAAGCGGCCGAGGAGGGGAGGCAGGTCAATACAGTGGTGAGACAGAGTGAGGGTTCCTGCTCCCCACTCAACATTTGAGACCCATCCAGAGAGAGCAGGGAGCCAACTCCTGAAGCCAGGAATACTTTCACACAACAGGGTATGAGGCTTGTGGGAGATTAATTGAGAAAGGCTGATCAGAGGAGAAATGATCTACTCAACACATTCTGCTTGTTGAGGAAGGCCAAATTGATCTTATAAATCTCCGCCTAGCCAGGGCTCTGGGGGTGGGTGCTGTGGTTTCCTTTGATTTGATTGATGGTGGCCGGGTTGAAGGTGATTCCTCAGGCTCTCTACCCTTCCAAGCCTTCCTTTGCTCTTCTGGGGAGTGGAAGAGGGATTCTAGAAACTCTCCAACAGAACTGCAAGAGAGAGATGGTTTTTAGCCTGTTGTTTACTTATTTAAAAGGAATTTTTTGTTTTTTTTGAGAGTCTCACTCTGTTGTCCAGGTTGGAGTGCAGCGATGTGATCTTGGCTCACTGCAACCTCCACCTCCCAGGTTCAAGCAATTCTCCCTGCCTCAGCCTCCCGAGTAGCTGGGATTACATACGCCCACCACCATGACTTGCTAATTTTTGTATTTTTTTAGTAGAGACGGGGTTTTGTCATGTTGACCAGGCTGGTCTTGAACTCCTGACCTCAGGTGATTCACCCGCCTCAGCGTCCCAAAGTGCTGAGATTACAGGCGTGAGCCACTGTGCCCGGCCTATAAGGGAATTTTAAACTTACTTTTGCTCAATTCCAAGACTTATATAAGGAAACAAAGAGAGGAGACTACCAAAATCCCAGCACCCACTGTGATCACTGGACTTCAAACTTCTCACCTTTACAGTGGCCTTCTTGCTTAAGGCCGTGTGAGTAGAGGCTGTCTACTTGGGTTCAACTCTGCACACTGGCTTCAGCAGCTCAAGAGGCTTGATTTCAGAGCAAGTTCCTCTGAGAAGGTAGTTCTGTCAGGGTATGGCTTTGTCTGTTGGGACTACTATAACAAACACCTTAGGCTGGGTAATTTACAAACAGAAATTTACTGCTCACTATTCTAGAGACTGGGAAATCCAAGATCAAGGTGCCAACAGATTTGGGGCTGGTGAGGGCTTGCTCTCTATTTCAAAGATGGTGCCTTGCTACCTTGCTTCACATGGTGGAAGGGAAGATCACTGTGTCCCTCTATGGCAGAAGGGGCAAGGCAGCTCCCTTCAACCTGACCTTTTTTTTTTTTTTTTTGAGATGGAGTTTTGCTCTGTTGCCAGGCTGGAGTGCAGTGGTGCGATCTCGGCTCACTGCAACCTCCACCTCCTGGGTTCAAGTGATTCTCCTGCCTCAGCCTCCTGAGAGCTGGGACTAGAGGTGTGCACCACCATGCCCTGCTAATTTTTGTATTTTTAGTAGAGACGGGGTTTCACCATGTTGGCTAGGATGGTCTCGATCTCTTGACCTTGTGATCCGCCTGCCTCAGCCTACCAAAGTGCTAGGATTACAGGCGTGAGCCACCACGCCCAGCCCAACCTGGCCACCTTTTAACACTATCACATTGGCTATGAGGTTCCAATGTATGAATTTAGGGGAGACACCAACATTCAGACCATGGCAGTGCTTTTCAAGGTTTGGAGACCGGACCTGGGGTGGCAGTGGGAGACAGACTATCCCTTTCCTACCACATACCTAAGCTGGTTAGATCTGTCCCAAGGAGAAAGGCCCCACTTTGAGCGCTGGCAGCTGTGTTCAGCTGGCCTCTTCTCTTGGCCCAAGCATTCATTTATTCATGCTATGAGAAGATTTGAGCTTATTCTATTTTTAAGGCTCTTACTCTTGTAGCACTTTATTAATATCTTTTTTATAACTTGTGCCAGTCTTTATTATAATTTATATGTTCATTCTGTAATTTATCACTCGTGAGATATTTGTTGAACATTTATTATCTGTACTCATGGTACTAGGCAGTGACATAAGCTAGAATTATTCTTAGGCCCAGTTCTTCTCACTGGTCTCCTGGGTGTTCCAGGGGAAAAGTGAGCTGTTCTCTTTCCAAATCAGGCCCCAGGTGTTTTATCTAGACCTTTCTCATAAGTTGGCACTATTCACTGAACTACTGCCCAGGGGCTTGTTCTCCCTTCCCATACTAGTAACCAAGGTTTGCTCAGTGGCTGTGAAGTCAGTTTCCCATCTGCTTGAAGTAAACATAATCAAGAAGGTAAATTGAGTGGTAGAAGTTCGTAGAGTACATGGAAAAGGGAAAGGAAGTCCAGAGATAGGTTGTTTGCTATTGGGGAATACTTGCCCTTTGGGGAGGTCACTGTCTGGATTATTGTTTTCTCCACTCACGAATGACCAGGAATCACTGTGTGGGGGCTCTGAGGGCAGGAGGGGGCAGTCATTTTATTCATCAGGTTAAGCACGTCTAGGAAAGGGCAAGGTCTAAAGGTGGAACAGTGGAAAGAGAACAGGACTTTGGAGGCACCTAAATCTAGCTTTAACTCCCAGTTCTATCACTTCCTGACTGTATGACTTTGTGTAACTCCTTTAGCCTCTTTGAGCTTTAGCTTCCCCATTTATAAAAAGGGGATGACCATTCTGCTCAGAGGACGTTATAAGTAAATAAAATATGTATGCAGCACCTGGCACAGAAAATATTATATTCACTGGTACAGCAGAATTAGAACTGCACTGACACCAGCCTGGGGAACATAGTGAGACCCTGTCCGGAAAAAAAAAAAAAAAAAAAAAATAGCCTGGCAACAGTGGCACGCTCCTGTGGTCCCAGCTACTGGAGGCTGAGGGGGAGGATCCCTTGAGCCTGGGAGGTCAAGGCTGCGATGAGCCAAGATTGTGCCACTGCATTCCAGCCTGGGGGACACAGTGAGATGCCATATTAAAAACAAAAATCAGAATTGCAAGTGATCTTTATTTTACTAAATTTTGAGACAGAGTCTCACTCTGTCACCCAGGCTGGAGTGCAGTGGCACGACTTCAGCTCACTGCAACCTCTGCCTCGTGGGTTCAAGCGATTCTCCTGCCTCAGCCTCCCAAGTAGCGGCAATTACAGGCGCCCGCCACCACGCCTGGCTAATTTTTGTATATTTAGTAGGGGGGGGGCGTTTCACCATGTTGGCCAGGCTGGTCTTGAACTCCTGGCCTCAAGTGATCCGCCCGCCTGGGCCTCCCAAAGTGCTGGGATGACAGGTGTGAGCCACTGCGCCCGGCCACCTGATGTTATTTTTTAAATAATTGGTCCTTGTAAAAAAATTGCCCAAGTATATAAAGTGAGTGACTTACAGGTGTCGTATTTTGCATGAATTTGCGAGAAATTTTATTGCTGGAGACTCTCGGCTTATGTCCCAAACTGAGTCACAAGAACTTGATTTATTTTTACCCGCACCCCTCTGATTGCTTTCTGAGGGTCCTTCCGCTAGAAAGAAATTACACTGTTCGAACATCAGAGAGGAAACTTCGCGGTTGCAGCCTGGAAGCAGAAGCAGGTGGCAGGAATCTCTTCAGCCCTCGCTCTACCAGCGGAGGGGCACTGGGGCAGCTCGTGCAGAGTCTGCAGAGGGCGGTGCTAGGGGCGGTGCTCCCACCTCGGTGCGTGGTCGGGGGTGCCGCGCGCTGTTCTGTCGGCCCGCGATTGGGCGAGGCCACGAGCTGCGTAACAGCTGCCAGCTCACGGGCTCAGACTGTCGCCGCCGCGTTTGCGCAGGGGGAGCTGGTCGCCGCTGCGGCCGCCTGGAATTGTGGGGGTTGTGTCTGCCACTCGGCTGCCGGAAGCCGAAGGTAGGGGCGGTGAGGGCCGCCCGGCCCTGGAGCTGGGCTGGGGGTTCAGGGCGCTTCCTGGGCCTTCTCCTGCGGGCGGCCTCGGCGCCTTCGCAGCAGTGTTCTCGGGACCCACACATCCTCACTAGTGTCTCCAAAGCGGGACGTCCAAGTGGGCTCGGTGCACCCTGCCGAAGGCCCACCTTTCTTACCTTTCCCACTCAGAATGTCTCCATTCACCTCTTCATTGGCAGGAGATGAGGCCGTGGAAATTCGATATTGGCTTTGGCTCCGCACCTGTTTTTAGTGCCCTTGTCTGTTTGATTCTTCCGGCCTAAATTTCCATATCTGTCCGAAGGGGTGGCTTGGGTGTTGACCCGTGTGTCTCTTCCCATGTGGAATTATTGTCACTCTCTTAATGCTTGTTTTTCTTTGTCCTAGAAAATTTGCCTTTAGAGGTTACAGACTTTAGTTAGTGTTATCTCTCAGATCGTCTGGGGGGGGTTTGTGCATAAGCCTTGGACTCCATTCTCTGGGATTTCGGATAAGGTGGTGCGTGGGCAGCTGTACCCCAGGGGGTTCTCATTCAGGTAGTCCCGGAATCCTGGCTTTGAAAATCCCTGCTTCAGAAGTCAGGAGAGAATGACTTGACATATGAGCCCCTGGAATGGGGCTCTGAGTGGGAAAAGCCAGGAATCAGGAAATGCTAACACCTGTGAGGCTGGGGCTTTCTTTGCACCGGAGGAATTAGAATGCCATTTGATGTCTTTTAAAAATATTTGACTACCTATATATGTAAGATCAGTTTTCTAATATTTTTAAATGCCTGGCTTCAGTTGGCTTTCCCACTTCAGTAAACCTAAATAAAAACACAAAACTGTTCTGAGAGATGGGGAGGCGGTTAGGTTAACCCAAACTAAGTAGACAGGAGGAGAATAAAATTTACATATTTGCTAAGAGACGAAACTGATGTGTTTATAAACAGTTTTTTTATTTTTTATTGAGGCGGAGTTTGGCTCTTGTTTCCCAGGCTGGAGTGCAATGGCACCATCTCGACTCACGGCAACCTCCGCCTCCCAGGTTCAAGCGATTCTCCTGTCTCAGCCTCCCGAGTAGCTGGGATTACAGGCATGCGCCACCATGCCCAGCTAATTTTCTTTTCTTTCTTTCTTTCTTTTTTTTTTTTTTGGGATGGAGTCTCGCTCTGTCGCCCAGGCTGGAGTGCAGTGGCCGGATCTCAGCTCACTGCAAGCTCCGCCTCCCAGGTTTACGCCGTTCTCCTGCCTCAGCCTCCCAAGTAGCTGGGACTACAGGCGCCCGCCACCACGCCCGGCTAGTGTTTTTGTATTTTTTTTTAAATAGAGACGGGGTTTCACCGTGTTAGTCAGGATGGTCTCGATCTCCTGACCTCGTGATCCGCCCGTCTCGGCCTCCCAAAGTACTGGGATTACAGGCTTGAGCCACCGTAATTTTCTATTTTTATAGAGAGAGGGTTTCTCCCAGGCTGGTCTTGAACTCCCGAACTCAGGTGATCTGTCCGCCTCGGCCTCCCAGTGTTGGGATTACAGGCACGAGCCACCTCGCCTGGCCTATAAATAGGTGTTTTTTTTTTTTTTTTTTTTTTGACATTGTGAAAGATACTTTGTTACGTGTGTGTCTTTTCAGCTCTCACCCCACCCAAGTTTTTTTCTTTTCTGATAAAAATATAGCCAGATTTGGGGATTAGGTAGGATTTTGATGGGAGCCAGAGTGTAACGTTATTGGGATTGATATTTATACAACGTGGGTCAGAACTTGGTCTGTGGTTTTAGTTGAGAACATGGCCCTCGGGTTAAGATGGTGTTACCACACCAAATTTATTTCACCTGTCTTTCAGATGTTTAGTGAATTTAATCTGCTCATGAATACATGTGCTATTTTAATGAAATTGGCAATAGAAGAGACTTTCTGCTCCCATTTTACAGGTGATGGAAATATTACTAGGGATGTGGAAGTCCGGGAATGAAAAGTTGCCTAGTACTTTGATTCCCACTTACTTCTTCCCTGTTTTCTGAAGGCCAGCTACTCTCTACTGAGGCCAACTGTGAGCCCTGGTGTGTTTCATTGGCAGGAGAAAAGGCTAATTAAGTGAAACCAAAAGGTAACAAAATGGATTTTAAAATAACAGACATGTGGAAACTTAATCCACTAATGAATATTCTCCTTTAGAGTGGTGTGTGCAGGTGTAGGTGGTGGGAGTTGCGGGTGGCATCCCCTAAGTGATTTGGCTGTTGTCCAAGGCAGTTTTGAAAATCCACCTCTGGAATTGTTTTCAGAGACCTTTTTGAACCATGTGAGAGATCAGTTCCTTTAATATATTGAGTCATACTGTATTTTTTTTTTTTTTTTTGAGACGGAGTCTCGCTCTGTCGCCCAGGCTGGAGTGCAGTGGCCGGATCTCAGCTCACTGCAAGCTCCGCCTCCCCGGTTCACGCCATTCTCCTGTATTTTTTTTTTTTTGAGATGGGGTTTCACACTGTGGCTCAGGCTGGAGTGTGGTGGCATAATCATAGCTCACTGCAAGCTTGAACTCCTGGGCTTAAGTAATACTCTCACCAAAGCCTCCTGAGTAGTTGTGACTACAAGGGTGCACCACCAGGCCCAGCTAATTTTGTAATTTTAATTTTTGTAGAGACAGGGTCTCGCTGTGTTGTCCAGGCTGTTTTCGAATTCCTGGCCTTAAGCAATTCTCCTGTCTTGGCCTCCTAAAATGTTGAGATTACAGGCGTGAGCCACTGCATACAGCCTATATATATTTAACCCCGAATGGCATGGGTAAGCAACCTTGTCACCTGACTTGTCTTCAGATGAGTTAATGGTTCTTTTGAAGTGGAAATAACAGATTTTTGGAGGGTGGTGAACATGAGTTTTAATTCTGAGTCTACCACTTATTAGCCACATAACCTTGGATAAGTTACTTCACTTCTGGGGCTCAATGTACCACTACATAAAAGTGGCAATAATACTTTGAAGGGTGGTTAAATGAGGTAATTACCCATGAAAGCTCTTGGGACATAGGAATGCAATACATGTTTTCACCCTCAAAGATTGAAGATTTGCTGTTAATGAGAATATTCAAAAGAACATGACAGTCTCTGGCTGGGCACGGTGGCTCACGCCTGTAATCCAGCACTTTGGGAGGCCAAGGTGGGTGGATCACTTGAGGTGGGGAGTTCAAGACCAGCCTGACCACCATGGAGAGAAACCCCGTCTCTACTAAAAATACAAAATTAGCCAGGCGTGGTGGCGCATGCCTGTAATCCCAGCTACTCGGGGGGCTGAGGCAGGAGAATCACTTGAACCTGGGAGGTAGAGGTTGCAGTGAGCCGAGATCATCGTGCCATTGCACTCCAGCCTGGGTGACAGAGCGAGAGACTCTGTCTCAAAAAACAAACAAAAAACAAACAAACAAGTCTCTAAATGGAAGTTGTGCCTTTTTCGAAAGAGGTGGATATTCTTTTTCACATGCTTGTGGATTCATACTCTGACCTGCTCAGCCTCCCCCCGTCTTTCTTCATTTTCTATCCTTTCCTAAGTGAAGTTCTGCTGCAGAGGCTGTCGGCCAGTCTCTTGGAGTAAGCCTCTTTTCAGGAGAGCTAATCTGAACGCTCTTGCAATGCTACTCCCTTGGTTACTATTCCTAGGGATTTTTCTCTGGGGGCTCCAGATGGTGCTTAGATCATGCTCTGTAGCACAGCCATCTCTAACTCCTGGATTCGGTGTCCATTTGGAGACCCATCCTGTGGAGCTAATCTTCTCTCTTTCTGAGCAAGGATGAATACTTTATCCTTTTCTGAGTCAGCCTTAAACTGCAAACCTTAGTCTTCTACAGCAGAAAGCCTTGCATTTTAATTATATGTAGTCTAAAGAGGGAATAGCCTGCCCTTTTCTTTTCTTCCTTTACTTTCACCAAGGATTTCACTGCCGAGTAGGGGAGTAGGAGAATAGCCTGTTGCCATTCAGAGTGAGGCTTTGGGTAGCCCCTGATTCCTAGCATAAGCAATAACTGAGTTCATCTTTGGGACGAAAACCTTATAAGAGATTTGGGCTGCTCAGACATATGTGGAGAACCTCATGGAATTTTCCTAGCTTGTGAGGAGTTTATACCTGGCATTCTTACTTTTGCAAATTTCTTTTTTCTTTTTTTTTTTTTTGTGAGACGGAGTCTCGCTGTGTCGCCCAGGCTGGAGTGCAGTGGCCGGATCTCAGCTCATTGCAAGCTCCGCCTCCCGGGTTTTTACGCCATTCTCCTGCCTCAGCCTCCCGAGTAGCTGGGACTACAGGCGCCCACCACCTCGCCCGGCTAGTTTTTTGTATTTTTTTTTAGTAGAGACGGGGTTTCACCGTGTTAGCCAGGATGGTCTCGAACTCCTGACCTCGTGATCCGCCCGTCTCGGCCTCCCAAAGTGCTGGGATTACAGGCTTGAGCCACCGCGCCCGGCCTACTTTTGCAAATTTCTACCCAGAATCCAGTAGCAACAAAACTATGTTCAGCCCAGACTTGTAGTTCCTTCAGGTTCCACCAGGCAGCTATAAGACAAGGGTGTGGTTGTGCTGGCTGGCCATGTCTGCCCTCATCCTCCTAATACTGCCCTTGGCTTTGGTATTGAGAAGGAAGTGGCATAATCAATTCGTGAGTAACATTCTCTGCCAAAGTTGAAGTCAGGGGCAGAGAGTTGTCAGCATAGGACTAGACAAATGGAAAGAGCCAGCCTTGCCTCAGGAATGCTGCTAAAGTGCTGTGAATCCATGACAACCACTGTGTTTCTTGGTGTCACCTCATTTGTGAAATGGGAATGCCTTCATTGATCTCTTTCATGAGAAGGGTGGACCACCATCCCAGTTTGCCCAGGACAGAGGGATATCCAAATATGGGACTTTTAGTGCCAAAAGCAGGCAAGTCCAGGGCAAACCAGGACAAGTTAGTTACCCTACCCATGACCATTATACAAATGAATGAACACTCTGTCCTTAGGGTTCATCTAAGACTCAACCCTTTGAGTTCATTTAATTATTTTTCAACCTTCTGTTCATTATCATATTTTGAGACTTTTTTCCCCCTAATTGTCTACTCCCCAATGGAATTTTTTTTTTTTTTTTTTTTTTTTTTTTAGAGGGAGTCTCACTCTGTCACCGAGGCTGGAGTGCAGTGGCATGATCTCTGCTCACTGTAGCCTCTGCCTCCTGGGTTCAAGTGGTTCTTGTGCTTCAGCCTCCTGAGTAGCTGGGATTATAGGCGCCCACCACCACGCCCAACTAATTTTTGTGTTTTTAGTAGAGATGGGGTTTTGCCATGTTGGCCAGGCTGGTCTTGAACTCCTGGCCTCAAGTGATCTGCCCACCTCAGTCTCCCAAAGTGCTGGGATTACAGGCATGAGCCATCGCATCCGGCCACCCCCAATGTAATTTTAATACCACAGATGTATTGTGTATCTGTTTTTGTATTGTGGCCCTTTCGACGGCCACAAACCATTGTAATATCTAATATTTTTTCCCTAAGAATCAATTTTCACCCCTTTTGAGGGTAATATTGCACTCATTGAGAATGCATGGTCTTATCTGATACTCTTTCTTTAATATAGTCATCAAGGCCTGTTTTTTATCATGAAGAAGCAACTGGTTCCACAAGCTTTTTCTTTTTCTTTTTCTTTTTGTTTTTTTTTTTTTTGAGACTGAGTTTTGCTCTTGTTGCCCAAGCTAGAGTGCAATGGTCATGTAGGGTAACTAACTTGTCCTGGTTTGCCCTGGACTTCCTGCTTTTGGCACTAAAAGTTCCACATTTGGATATCCCTCTGTCCTGGCTCACTGCAGCTTCTGCCTCCTGGGTTCAGGTGATTCTCCTGCCTCAGCCTCCTGAGTAGCTGGTACTTATAGGCATGTGCCACCACACCTGGCTAATTTTTTTTTTTTTTTTTGGTAGAGACAGTCTCACTGACCACCTCAGGCTGGTCTTGAACTCCTGGGCTGAAGCATTTCTCCTACCTCGGCCTCCCAAAGTACTGGGATTATAGGTGTGAGCCACCACACCTAGCCAAGTTTATTCTTTATTGTTTTAATTTTCTTTGAGTCTTTGGATTTTGAGGTGGTCCATTTACCATCTGCTTCTCTGGTGCCTCTTGGGCCTTCCATCTTCACAGCTGGGACTGCTGTGTTGGCCCAGGTATCCCCAGCCTGGACATTGGAACCTTTGGGAAGGGTCTGATATTTGGCCCTTCTCACATTTCACACCTACAGAGAAATGGGGAGGGGTATGTTTCTGAGGTCTGCTCACAGGCCATGTTGTCACTGAGGAAGTTCTTGATCATCCCTTTTAGTTACCACTTATCATCACTGGCAGAAGAACATCAAGGTAGTCAGTGAACTGATCTCCACAGCTAGCTACTTCCCTCTCTGCAAGTAGTTTGCTCCTTCAGTCTTGTGATGAGAAAGAGATCTAGAAACTGGAAGAAGAATCTGAGATACATCCTAAAGTTCTGGTGAGGAAAGCTGATGCCAGTGGACTTTTTTTTCTTTTTTTTTTTTTTGAGATGGGATTTTGCTGTGTTACCCAGGCTGGTCTTGAACTCCTGGCCTCAAGCAATCCTTCCACCTCAGCCTCCTAAGTAGCTGGGATTGCATGCATGTACTACCATGCCTCACTCACCAGTGGATTTTTTTTTTTTTTTGAGACAGTGTCTTGCTCTCTTGCCCAGGCTGGAGTGCAGTGGCGTGATCTCGGCTCACTGCAACCTCTACCTCCCAGGTTCAAGTGATTCTCCTTCCTCAACTTCCCAAGTAGCTGAGAGTACAGGCGCCTGCCACCATACTTGGCTAATTTTTGTGTTTTTAGTAGAGATGGGATTTCACCATGTTGGCCAGGCTGGTCACGAACTCCTGACCTCGTGATCTGCCCACCTTGGCCTCCCAAAGTGCTGGGATTACAGGCGTAACCACCATGCCTGGCCCTTTTTAAGAGGGTCTCACTCTCTTGTCCAGGCTGGAGTGTAGTGGTGTAATCATAGCTCATTGCAACCTCCAACTCCTTGGCTCAAGTGATCCTGCCACTTTAGCCTCCCAAGTAGCTAGAACCATGGGTGTGCACCACTATGCCTGCCTAATTTAATTTTTTTTTTTTTTTTTAAAGAGACAGGGTCTTGCTTGCAACATTGCCCAGGCTGATCTTAAATTCCTGGCCTCAAGTGATGCCCTACCTTGGCCTTCTAGAGCACTGAGATTACAGATGTAAGCCACCATGCCCAGCTGTACCAGTGGACTTTTAAATGGACATTTCTTTACCTCTCAGGATAGTCTCATTTCTGTGAGGCTCCCAAGGGGACAGCAGCCATCTGACCAAACTCTAGAACTAGCAGGCTTCAGCCCAGTGGAATAACATAAAGTAGGACAATCGATGGCAGACAACATTGATTGGTCACGCTTTGAGTGCTGTGGATAGTGGGTATTGGAAGCTTAAGGGGCCAGCTAGTAAGTAAGTATTTAAGGTTGCTTCTTCCCCCCTCCCACTGTTGAGACAGAGTTTCACTGTCGCCCAGGTGTGATCTTGGCTCACTGCAACCTCCGCCTCCCAGGTTCAAGTGATTCTTGTGCCTCAGCCTCCTGAGCAGCTGGGATTACAGGTGCTTGCCACTGTGGCCGGCTAATTTTTGTATTTGTAGTAGAGATGGGGTTTTGCCATGTTGGCCAGGCTGGTCTCGAACTCCTGACGTCAGGTAATCTGCTCGCCCTGGCCTCCCAAAGTGCTGGGATTACAGGTGTGAGCCACTGCATCCGGCCTAAGGTTGCTTCTTTTTCCCCACATCCCATCTCATATTCATGGGGAATTGGGTTTGACTCTATTCTTGAAGTTAAGTTTCCATCCTTGGACCCAGCTGCTAAAGTCTAAAATGATGGTGCTTTGGGCTGGAAGATATTCTAGAGATCTTTATTTCCTTGCCAACATCAGGGCTGGCTGTTTGTGGTACTGTGGATGAGTGAAGAGTCAGGAGATACACGTATAGTTCTGTTACTGTCCAGTGCCTCCATTTTGCATTTGATAGGTTTTTATTTTTCTGATGACAAAAACTGAGCCCCAGAGAAGTGAAGTGGGCCACCGAATCATAGGATCTTTTTTAGGCCACCCACATATGGAACTCTAGTGTTAGAGCTGGGACACAAGCTAAGGGTCTTACAAAGGGTGGCCATAGAAGTTGATAGAATTGTTTAAAGCATTTTAAAGATGCAGGATGCTTTTGCAGTTAAAAGTCTCCGAGGAAGGAGGAGGCCCTGTCTCCACTTACTGCCTTGTACATGATCATACCCTCACGGTTGAAGATTTTTGCTGTCATGCTGTTTTTCCTCCTACTCATGTTGAAATGTGTTTTCTTTTGCTCTTACCTCAGAGGAAATGAATTTGAAGTCTTCCCCTGTATTAGAAACAAATAGTGCTCAGGGGCCAGACTTATGTGTTTTCTGTAAAGAATGAGGCCAGATGTAACAGTGGACCTTATCTGGTGAGCCAAACAAACCTTCAGTACATCTCTAAGAGGAAGAGAGAAGGAATGAGTGTATGTCAGAGTGGTTTAAACACTTTGGAGTCAGACTCACTTGGATTTACATTCTGATATCTACTTACTAATTGTCAGATTGTAAGTTACTTATTTTCTCTAAGCCTTAGTTTTATGATCTGTTGAATGGGAATAGTAATATGTATTTTTATAGCTATCTTAAGAATTGAGAGAATATATATGGTAAGTGCTTCCTCTGGCACAATGTAAAATAGCAGTCCCCAACCTTTTTGGCACCAGGGACTAGTTTCGTGGAAGACTATTTTTCCATGGACTGGGGGATGTGGGGGATGGTTTGGGGATGATTCAAGTGCATTATATTTATTGTGTACTTTATTTCTATTATTATTTTTTTGAGACAGGGTCTCACTCCATCACCCAGGCTGGAGTGCAGTGGCACAATCTCGGCTCACTGCAACCTCTGCCTCCCAGGTTCAAGCAACTCTCCTGCCTCAGCTTCCTGAGTAGCTGAGATGACAGATGTGCACCACCACACCTGCTAATTTTTGTATTTTTAGTAGAGATGAGGTTTCACCATGTTGACCAGGCTGGTCTTGAACTCCTGACCTCAGATGATCCACCCGCCTCAGCCTCCCAAAGTGCTGGGATTACAGGCGTGATGCCCAGCCTATTTCTATTATTATTGCATTATAATATGTAATGAAATATACAACTGTTCATAATGTAGACCTAGTGGGAGCCCTGAGCTTATTTTCCTGCAACTAGATGGTTCCATCTGGGGGTGATGGAGAGACAGTGACAGATCATCAGGCATTAGATTCTCATAAGGAGTGTTCAACCTAGATCCCTTGCGTGTGTGGTTCACAATAGGGTTTGTGCTCCTATGACAGTCTAATGCTGCCGCTGATCTGACAGGAGGCCGCACTCAGGTGGTAATACAAGCGATGGGAAGCAGCTGTAAATACAGATGAAGCTTTGCTCACTCACTCACTGCTCACCTCCTTGGATGGGTTCCTAACCAGGCTACAGACCAGTATCGGGGGTTTGGGACCCCTGATGTAAATGCTCTGTGTTGTCATCATTATTGACAACAGTAGTTTCCAGTTTCTGAGCCACATCTAGGTTTGAGGATAGGTTATGCTGACCAAGCAAGTTTTGTCTTAACCATCACCTCACTGTCGTCTTAGTTGGTTGGTATTATATATTATTTATATCAATAGTTATAGGTAGTTCATGCTGAATAACTAAAAGTTGCGAGTAGCAAGGAACTTTGCTGCTTCTCTGCCGTCTCCTTCCTTACTCAGCTTAGTGCTCATCTTTCTCAGGTTCTCTCTCATCAGGTTCTCAAGCCAGCAGGCCTTGTTTCCTGGGCAGTGTCTGACATGGGGATTTTATTGGGGTAGGGCTGGCTAGTCCAGAGCCTGCCTGGTCCCTCAGATAGTGTGTTCTCCTTATCTCTTGCTTTCTGCTCTTCAGCCAGACATGAAGCAATTAGCTCATCAAGGGAATGTTGACTTTTGTCACTGCTTTCCTCTGATTTGTATGCTCATTTCTGGTCTTTGTGCACAGTCACGGAGGCACAGTCAAATACACTGACCCAGATTTTGTGCTCAAGTTGACTGTCTCTCGCTTTGAGATGTGCAACTGGTTCCACGTAGCAAGGGAGTGAGGAAAAAGCCCCTGGAGCCAATCCCATTATTTTGATCTCAAGCTGAGTTTTTAAAAAAATCCAAGTACTATGACTATAGACCATACCTTACTTCTCTGTATGAAACAAGGTAAAAAATTCACTATTTAGAGGGAAGGCCAATCTGAATTGGTAAACAATAGGAATTAGTACATTCAAGAAAATGCCATTGTCTTTTTAGCAAGCCTCTGCACTATCTTTTTTACCTAGTCTTGTTGCTTCCCCGGTTTCCTGTGACTGTGCTCCTGAATTATTACAGAAGCTTTTGCTTCCTATTTCCTGCTTCTGCTTCCTCCAAGACACTATATACCACTGCCACTTTGGGTCTTCCTATATATTGTGCTTATCAGAGAATACTTATGCTTGGAAGCTATATTAGTCTGTTCTCGTACTGTTATAAAGAAATACCTGAGAATGGGTAATTTATAAAGAAAAGAGGTTTAATTAGCTCATGGTTCTGCAGGCTGTACAGGTTTCTGCTTTTAGGAAGGCCTCAGGAAACTTACTATCGTGGTGGAAGGCGAAGGGGAAGCTGGCACATCTTACATGTCTGGAGCAGGAGGAAGAGAGCAAGGGGGTGGTGCTGCACATTTTTAAACAGCCAGATCCTGTGAGAACTCACTTTTGTGAAAACAGCAAGAGGGAAATCTGCCCCTATGATTTAGTCATCTCCCGGTAGACCCCTTCTCCAATATTGGGGATTACAATTTGATGTGAGATTTGGGTGGGGACACAAATTCAAACCATATCAGAAGCCTTCAATGGTACCCACTAGCTGCTGAATAAATTCCAAATATGTCAAGTTGTCTTGGTGTTCCAAGCCTATTGCAGTGTATACCCATCCTACCACTTTAGTTAATATGTCCCGTACCATCACCCATGTGTACCGCTTGCTCCTGATGAACTGATCCACGTGGTCCTCCGAGTATGCCTCATGTTTGTGTCTCTGCCAGTTCTTTTGCCCAGATACTCTCTCCTTCGTTTCCTACCTTTTTTTTTTTTTTTTTGGCTCTGTTGCCCAGGCTGGAGTGGAGTGGTGCCATCTTGGCTCACTGCAACCTCTGCCTCCTGGGTTCCAATGATACTCCTGTCTCAGCCTCCCAAGTAGCTGGGACTACAGGCACACGCTACCACGGCTGGCTAATTTTTGTAATTTTAGTAGAGACGGGGTTTCACCATGTTGGCCAGGCTGATCTCGAGCTCCTGACCTCATGATCCTCCTGCCTCAGCATCCTAAAGTGCTGGGATTACAGGCGTGAGCTACTGCGCCCGGCCAGTTCCCTACTTTATGCTGCAGAGCTGCCACCTTCAGTGAACCTTACCTGATGTGTCTTCATCTGTATACTCAGTGCAACACCTTTATTATAGAATTCGGCACACTTTATTATGGTACGATGTTTGTCTCTTATTATATGAGCTTCTCAAGGATATGGGTTGTGCTTTATTATGTGTCTTTTAGCATAATGCTGAGTGTAATATGGATACCATAAATGGTTGTTGAATGGATGTTTACATGAAAACTTAAGAAATGATAATAATCCTGTTGAAATCCTACTTCCCTGAAGCATTTCTTGATTCCCAGCCACAGTGAGTTCACCTACTCCATCCCCAGAGCCCTTTGTTTTTGAAGCATTGAATTCCTTAGAGTAAACCTTATACACTCAATTGGATTAGAACTTCCTAGAGGGCAGACACTGCATCTGTCATTCCTCTTCATGCATCCAATCCCCAGCACAGTCCTGGCACATAGAGAGTGTTCAATAAATGTTTGTGAGTTCAAGAGTCCTCCTATTTGGTCAACTGATGTACTTGCCAGTTTAGCCTCCTACGTTACTCACTGGCTGGGAGTCTCCAACTCAGATGTTTTTAGGGCCAAGTTGGGAACAGAGAGGCAACAGAGAATGGTGGGCCTGTGTCAAAGTGTAGTGCTTATGTGCTCCATGAGGGGTGGCTGCAACTCAGCCTGTTGTCATGGGTGAGTATGGCTCTAGTGAGTATGGCCTCCTCATGTCATATAGGAAGCCAGATATTCAGAATCTCTGGGGACTACCAAAGCATATTGGTGGTCTAGATTTGACCTATAGGCTACCCATCTGTATCCTTTGGGTAGAGGCTGGAGTTTCACACATTTAAATTCCTTGTAAAATAATAAAGGTGGGGGAGGGGAGGACATAGCTTGAAAACTTTTGAGGGCGTTTGGTGAAAGTCTGTCTTTGGGTAAAAGTGTCCTATGATTTTCTGTGGATAGTGACTTAATCTCTTGGGTTCAGCCCTGTAGAACATCTGTGGTCTGGGCTTTATCCTCCCTTACATTCTGATTTCACTGGGCTATGAAAAGCAACTTTTGTCCCTAGAAAGGTGGTGACGCAAGAACTTTTGCACTTTTTGCCCTTTTGCTCAGCTTCCACTGAGGCAGGTTTGATGGTTCTTCCTGCTTCTGGCTACTTTGAAGGGCCTGGTGGTCAGGCTGGTGCAGCATGAGGTCCCAGAGGCCACTTCTGTTAATGACATCTCTGAGAAAGAGCTCTGGGTGAACAAACACAACTGAAAGGGAAATACATTGTACAGAATCACTGCTTAAATGTGGTCAGCCAAGGGGCAAAACAGTATAATAGCCAGAAGGAAGTCTGCATCTCCATGGAACCTTTTGTAAGGTAATATCTTATCCTCTGGCTGGCTCATTTTTTTCATAGTCCCTAAGTGCCCCAGCAGTGCTTACTTGCCTGACATCACCTTCTAGGTCTGAGAGTGTTGCCACAAACGATATCCCCATCTCTAATAGAAATTAGCTGCCTGGAATATCTCGGGAAGAATACACGAGAAACTGAAAGCAGTGCCGTTTGTCTCTAGTGAGAGGCCCTGGGTAACTAGAGAATGCGGGAGGAGGGAGGCTTACTTTTCACTGTATGTCTTCGTGTGCCTTTTCAAATTTGAAACATATGCATATACAGTAAGTCCTCACTTGACATTGGTCATAAGTTCTTGAAAACTGTGACTTTAAGTGAAATGTATACAAAACCAATTTTACCATAGGCTGATTGGTATAAACAAGAGTTATGTTCCTACAGAATATTTCTTGTTAGAGAAACATGACCAAACTTCTAAATAAAGACCAAAACACTTCTAATATTAAAAATTGAGATAAATGTGAGCTATACATACCTTTAAGAAGGATTAATAAAAACAAGTGAGATAATTAGTACCCGATTAGTTCAGGGTGTCGGGTGGCCAGAGCCCATCCTGGCAGCTCAGGGCGCTAGGCAGGAACCAGCCTTGGACAGGACACCATCCCATTTCAGGGTACACTCACACACCCTGATACTCATACAGACTGGACCCCTTACACACACCAATGAACCTAACAGCCATGTCTTTGGGATGTGGAAGGAGACTGAGGACTTGGAGAAAATCCACACAGACATGGGGAGAATGAGCAGACTCCACACAAACAGTGGCCCTGGCTGGGAACCAATTATTTTTTTCTCATCAATGTTATAAGGAAATGATGTTGATGGAAGCAATGTTATTTGGAGACCTGCTGTGTTATTTTTTAAATGTAGCTGAGCAGACCCACATGTGGTCTTCTCTTCAAATTTTACTCTGTCCTCACTTTACTCCTGACGTATGGATTTCTCTGTAAACAACAGGACCCAGTCGCTGTAGACTGTCTCTGAGAGGTGACAGCTTTGCCTCTCTGCTCCCTAGGAATGTCCTAGGGTTTCTCATGCAGGGGTCTTTGGAATAACAATCAGGCCTAAAGTATGTCCAATGTTTTACTGTTTTCAAATTTTACTGTTTTCAATCTGATTCTTATGACATCCCCATTTATTTATTTTTTAGTTGTAGCTTTTTTAGAGACAACGTCTCATTCACACCCAGGCTGGAGTAACAGTGGTGTGATCGTAGCTCACTGCAGCCTCAAAATCTTGGGTTCAAGATATCCTCCCACCTCAGCCTCCTGAGCTGGGACTATAGGCATGTGCCACCATGCCCGGCTAATTAAAAAAAATTTTTTTTTTTTAGAGATGGGGTTTTGCTATGTTTTTGAGGCTGGTCTTGAACTCCTGGCCTCAAGCAATCCTTCTACCTTGACCTCTCAAAGTGCTAGGATTACAAGGATGAGCCACTGTGCCTGGCCACACAACATCCCCATTTTGTGGTGGTAAAATATTGAGGCTCGGAGAGTCTAAATGACCCATTTAGGGTCACACTGCTAGCCCAGAGTAGGGCTGTGACTAATCCAGGTAGCCTTGTCTCTTATTTACGTACCTTGTTCTTAGTTCTTGTAGCCATGAGGCAGTCCTCTTTGGAATTCTTTACCATTTCCAGGGCCATTGCAGTTAGGGTAGGAATGGAGCAGTGGTGATTCCTCTTTCCTCTTTTGGTTTGAGCCCTCCTCTCAGGACGCTTAGTGACACAGGCCTGTCATCTCTGGAAAAAGGGGATCAGTAGTAGGTTTCTTCACGTTTTGGAGAAACCTAAACCAAAGCTCCAATGGGGCAATACCTTTTAGGAGAGTTTGAACTGGCAGTCTGACTTCCTATTCTTTGCGGAGAATTATTGCTGCTATTAGGCAGAGGGCTTTGTTTCCAGGTTACAAATCTTTTTAGCAAAGAAGTAAGTGTGGAATAGTATTGGAAGGACTTGTGTAGTCCTTGAATATAATTTAATGCTCCACATCCCAGAAAGAGTAAACATTGTAAAGTGTGCAAGATGGGTTTGGATTAATATCCTGACAGCATATGGCTTGGCATGTAGGGCATTCCTTAGAGACCCTTCTTACCATACACAGCCTGCCTTTGCTGGGTGGCCTCTTCCCACAGGTCTTCCCAGCAGCTGTTGTGCACCTGGGTGAATCACCAGCTTCCCTGTGCTTTGAAAAAACCCATTTTAACTCTCATACAGGAGGTGAAATAAACAGACAACCTTGAAAATGTTTTCTAGTACAACCTAAGCTGTCTCTGAGTTTGTCCAGGGTATTCACCTCCATTAGCAGCACTGGCTGATCCTTGCCTCTGGTCTCTTCTGAATACAACATGGAGAATCACCTTGCCCTTTCGACACTGCCGCCCCTGACATCATGGGTGTGGAAGGTCTCTGGATGCTCCGGGGAGGCAGGAGCACCATGGACATGGAGGGAAGGCTCATTTGCTTCTTTTTACTTCTGTTCGTCCTACTGAAATCAGAATTTAAAGCCTTCAAATAGAATTCTGTGCATTGCTGACACAGCGTGGAGTAGGGAAGGCTTCTTTGTAATTTCTGAGGAGAACTTGGGGGCATGTAGAGGTCATGCTTAGGTTCTTTCCTTACCCAAACCTGACCTGTGCTGGGCCAAAGAGGTTTGTCCTAGAAAGAAGCACCAGCTGATGACTTAGTCGGGGCCTTACTGCTGTGCAGCTCTGCAGGCCTGGAAACTTAGTTCATCCAGGTTTCAGTTCCTGGGGGCCTGTCTCAGGCATGTAAAATTCATAAGAGACCATCAAGTCACAGTTCCAGTTAACTAACTCCAAGAAACATGATGACTAAGTTGATTTATGTGGACATGTAAGAGCATTCTCTCCTCTATAGGAGAGGTTAGCTGGAAAGCCAGCTCCCCTCTGGAGGAAATGAAGCAAATTATGGTGGAAAGCTTTTGGGTCGTAGCATCAGATACACCCAGATTTAAACCATGTAACAGCTGTGAGACTTTAGAGAAGCTACTCAACCTCCCTGCTCCTGTGTCCTCATCTGTGAAACCCCCTGGGGTTTTCAGATGTGTACATGGTAAGCACTCAATAAATGCTTTGTCTCACTTGTTTCTCTCTCTTCCCCTTCTCTCCTTCCCGCTTTGTCCTAGGGCTATATTGAAATCTGACTGTAATACACTTGTCAGTCTGTTAAGGCACCAAGTGCTGAAGATAGACTCATTTTTATTCTCTAGGCTCCCTTTATATATTCTTTTTTTTTTTTTTTTTTTTTGAGACGGAGTCTCGCTGTGTCACCCAGGCTGGAGTGCAGTGGCCGGATCTCAGCTCACTGCAAGCTCCGCCTCCCGGGTTTTTACGCCATTCTCCTGCCTCAGCCTCCCGAGTAGCCGGGACTACAGGCGTCTGCCACCTCGCCCGGCTAGTTTTTCGTATTTTTTAGTAGAGACGGGGTTTCACCGTGTTAGCCAGGATGGTCTCGAACTCCTGACCTCGTGATCCGCCCGTCTCGGCCTCCCAAAGTGCTGGGATTACAGGCTTGAGCCACCGCGCCCGGCCACCTTTATATATTCTTTGCCATCCACGGCTCTTCTGTTACCACAGGTTACAGTAGGAACAGTTAGATTCTAGCTCTTGTCAGTGGCTTTCAACCTAAGAATTCTTTCTGGTTACCATTCAGTCCACCATTATTTGCTGAGTACCCATTGTGTGCCAGGACCTGCTTAGCCATGGGAATACAGTGATGAATGAGACAGATGTGGTCCATGCCTTGAGGAACACCTCTTCAAACCCCTTCCTTAGATAGGTGACTTCTGTGGATGTCTGGCCCAGCTCATTCTGTGTTGCGTCATATTAATTTCCTTCTGAGAGGGCAATCTTCTCCTTAGACCTAGGGAACAGTGCCTCTTTGTGCCGCGTGGACCTTGCCTGCTGGCTTGCCTGCTCCCAAATGATGAAGAGCAGCGTGCTGAGGCTGAAGGAGAAAGCCCCCCAGGCCGCTACTGCCCTGGCCACACATGTCCCAAGAGCCTATACTTGGCACTTCTAAATGTTCCTTTTCTCCTTACACACAGATTATAGTGTTTACTGCTCATTTAAATTCAAATAACTTTCCACTCCCTTCTCTGCCTTAAAAAAAAACAAAAAACAGAAACTATGTATTACAGGATAGAAAACAAAACAGGCCAGACCTGGACCCCTGGCGGGGTTTGTTTTAACATCGTTTTTTAATGAAGCCTTGCTGTGGGTTGCCTTTAATAGGGCTAATGTGTAATTCAGGCATATTGATAGTCTGCAGTTATAGAATCTCGCATCTTTTTCTACCTTGATTGTCATCAACAGTGTGAAAGGTAGATGCAAGGGCTTTGGCTGACAGGAGGTGGGACTTCTCTCCTTTGGCCTCCAGACTCTATCTTGGCCTCTGGTGGGTCCTATAAAGAAGGCCAAGCAGCCAGTTTAGTGATTTCTCAACTTCAAAATAGAAGCCTGGAGATAGCCCTCTGCCCTATCCCTCCTCTCCCTTTTGCCAATTTTACCAGCAGTTGCCAAGAACTATGTGTGGGAAAGCAGGCAGAATGACTCTGGAAATCATTTGTTTGAGAACTCCCAGTGGAGGAATGCATTTTCCTGTGCTGCTTCTCTTGTGGTGGTGTGTGCCGTTGTGATTTGGTACTGCTTGTCCCTCTGCAGTACTGAGACCTGTATATAACTCCTCCAGCCCTGTGGGGGTTTTAAACAATAAATTGCTTGCTGGGTGGTATTTCCCCCAAATCCCTGGGAAAGCAGGGGAGCATGTTAACAATTAGGGACCTAGTTGAGCCTCTGTTTCTGGCACTGTGACTAGAGGCATGGTGGGTGAGCCCAGATGAGCCATGTTTCCCACTGCTGCTTGGGCCGGGCATTTGTTGCAGTTGGATGTAACATTAAGAGTCACAGTAGAGGCTTGGTTGGAAAGGAGAGAGCACTGCATAATTATTGCTTATGTACTGTTTAAACCTATCAGCCAACAGATGTCAAGTGCAGGAAAAAAGCACAATAATGTTATTATAATGGCATAATAGTTATCATTATAATAATCAGCTGGCATAGCTTTTGATAAGAGGCAGATCCTGAAATGAGTGCAGGGGGAAGGGTTAACCTTGAACTACAGCACAATGAATGAATGCTTAACCTTGCAGAAGATGCTGTGTAGAGGCAGATGACTCAGGTATGGAGTTGCTACCCTCTCTGCCTAGCTAGAGGAGCTATGGAGACTTCAGCTGGGGTTGTCTACCCTGCAGGTACTGTCTTTCTGATGGTGTGATGGAGCACACCATCCTTTGGTTTAAGGCATGCTACACTGCAGGAATACCATCCTAGTGCTCAGAGCTGTGGGTTCTGGGAAATGCAGAGACTTCATCACTGTGGTCTCATTTTGGGTTTTCAGAAAACCCAGCCTCATGCCCATAGTTGCAGATGATGAATTTTGCTCCCTACAACAAACAGTGCTGCAAACCTAGGAAGTGGTGGTGCATCTCAGTTTTGTACGTATCAATTGTGGTGGGTTGTGCTCATAGAAGACAGACTTTTCTTTCCCAGAGAGCTTACCAGGAGCTACATTCCCAATTCTGGTTAGGAAGGTGGTGGTAAAGGGGTGAGGAGCAGAGTAGGGCTAATAGATGACCCACAAAGGCAGCATTGGGGTAGGAGAAAAAAGTCTGATTCAGGCAGAGCTGGGTGTGACTTTTTTTTTTTTTGAGATGGAGTTTTGCTCTTGTTGCCCAGGCCGGATTGCAATGGCATGATCTTGGGTCACTGCAACTTCTGCCTCCTGGTTTCAGGTGATTCTCCTGCCTCAGCCTCTTGAGTAGCTGGGATTACAGGCGCACACCACTATGCCTGGCTAATTTTTTGTGTTTTTAGTAGAGATGAGGTTTCCCCATGTTGGCCAGGCTGGTCTCGAACTCCTGGCCTCAAGTGATCCACCCACCTTGGCCTCCCAGAGTGCTGGGATTACAAGTGTGAGCCACTATGCTGGCATGTTTTTTGTTTTTTGTTTTTTTTTTTTTTAAAGAGACAGGATCTCGCTCTGTTGCCCAGGCTGGAATGCAGTGGCACAATCTTGGCTCACTGCAACCTCGACCTCCTGAGGTCATGAGATCCTCCCACCTCAGTCTCCCTAGTAGCTGGGACTACAGTCATGTGCCACCACACCTGGCAAATCTTTTAATTTTTTGTAGAGATGGGATCTTGCTGTGTTGTTCAGGCTGGTTTTGAACTCCTGGTTTCAAATGATCCTCCCACCTCGGCCTCCTGAAAGTGTTGGGATTATGGGTGTGAGCCACCATATTTGGCTGTGGGTGTGACCCTTGACCTTACCATTTAATAGTTGAACAAGTTGCTTAACCTCGCTGAGCATCAGCTACCCATCTGTGTATGTGCTCATTCGTTTCCCATTTGTTTTTTATTAATAGCCCTGTCTATAAAGTACCTGTCACTATGCCTGACACTAAGTGGTGCTCAAAAAATACTTATGCCTCCCTTCATGCCACCCCCCACCTGCCTACCCTGCAGAAGAGAAGGGTAAGGAGAAGATCCTCCTGCTTCTGTAGAGGGAAAATGGCCTTAATTAGAGCTTTATGCGAACTTTAGATGCTGATATTGCTTTTCTGAGCCACAATCTGTGGACCTCCTCTGAAGCTGCCTCATCAGGAGAGACTTTGATATTTAGTGTTTGGGCACATCTCTGCTTCATCCAAGGAGTAAAAGAGGGTTTAAAATCTCATCAGGGGCCGGGCGCGGTGGCTCAAGCCTGTAATCCCAGCACTTTGGGAGGCCGAGACGGGCGGATCACGAGGTCAGGAGATCAAGACCATCCTGGCTAACACGGTGAAACCCCGTCTCTACTAAAAAATACAAAAAAAACTTAGCCGGGCGAGGTGGCAGGCGCCTGTAGTCCCAGCTACTCGGGAGGCTGAGGCAGGAGAATGGCGTGAACCTGGGAGGCGGAGCTTGCAGTGAGCTGAGATCCGGCCACTGCACTCCAGCCTGGGTGACAGAGCGAGACTCCGTCTCAAAAAAAAAAAAAAATAAAAATAAAAATAAAAATAAAATCAGCTCAGGGCCTCACTACATGACCTTAACCCATACTCTTCTCTCCCCTCCCTTCTTCCTTTGGGTGGGTCACTCGGGGGGCACTGTCTGCACTGGGGATTACTCATTTCTTTCAGTGGGTGCTGGTTGTTTGGTTCAGTGTCTTTACTGGGGAAAGGCTTTTGTGTTTCTGCCTGCCTAGGCATGTGCTGGGAACTTTTATTTTGGAAGCTTGGAACACTCAGACAAGGTGATATCTTTTTAGACTATTTCTGGCTGTAGGCCAGCTTATCACTATGGCTACCACCAGCTTAAAGAATGTCAGGACAGAAAGTAACTTCTGTAAGAAATTTGGGAGAGAAAGGGGAAAGGGGAGAGAATAGTTTGGCTTAAGGTCATGTAGTGAGGAGAACAGCTCTAAGTAGAATGCTTTGATTTGGATTCAGCTTCATTTTCCTTCTCTCTGAAATTTTATTTTTTCAGTCAACAAATGTATATAGAACATCTGTTCCATTCCAGACACTGTTAGGCCCTCAGATACAGTGTCAGACCTCCTTAGAGTGTACTGATGAATTTGTCAAAGTTAGTAAAATTACACTTGCAATAAGTGTACTGAAAGAAAGAGTTGAGAACATTTGAGAGGGATTTGAGTTGGTCCTAGGGCTAAGAGGGTATCAGAGAAGTCTTCTTTGAGGAAGTGATGTTCGAGTAAATATTGTGAAGACCAAACAAGTATTTGCCAAGCAGAGTGAAATGAGGTTGAGGAAAATTTCAGGCCGAGGGCCTAGATTTGCAAAGGCTCTGAAAGCAGGCGGTGGGTGGGGAGTTGTATAAGGAACTGAAAGTATGGCTGGAGCACAGAGAGTGAGAGGAGCCAGCTGAGGTTGGAGGGGTTGGTGAGGGCAGGCCTTGTCAGCTGTGGCAAGGCATTTCATATTTACCTGGAAAACAGGGGAAGCCTTTGGAGAGTTGGTGGTGGTTTTGGTGGTGAGATGATTTGCAAATGAGCAGCACCCTTTTGGACATTGGATGGATTTTGTTGAGTGAGTGAAAATGAAGATCAGAAAAGGAACATTATTGTAATAGGTTGTTTTCCTTCAGTCAGCTAAATGGTAATCTTGAGACTAATGCCCTGAAGTGTGGCCTTGTTCCTCCTGATTCATGTGCTCTCTCAGTGCCAGTAGTCAGTGTGTTGTTGGGGCACCTGGCCACTCAGCAGACATGGTGGCCCAGGGTGCCAGCATTTGGCATCTTTCCATCTGCACAGAAAAAGGCCTGGAGGTTTCAGGCTTGTCACATGTTAATGGCTGACAGCTACAGAGTCCTTTGTAACCTGCTATGTCACCATCCCTCTCTTGGCTGTCACTGCTGGGTAAGGGCTACCCCCTTCACCTTGGACCACTTAAGCCACTGACATTGGCAACTCCCAGAGATGTGATGTGCCAAGTTAGCAAAGCCAGCACCTGCGGTTTGTATAACATTCGGTTCTGGTTGATGTAGATGTGCACATGTTTTCTCTTGGCAGCAGCCAATGTAAGGAGGGCCGGAAATGGGCTGGAGTTGTTCCTCCCACTGTGTGGCCAGGAAAACTGAGGTACAGGAGTTGTCTGTGGTATAAAGAAAACTGGGTCAGAGTTACATGCTGCCAGACCAAGTGTTAAGTGCATAGTGGGTGGGTATAGACCCTAGACCAGACCCTTTAGTGATACTGTGGCCTTGCCCACTACTCCTTTCATTTATTCATCTGGAAAGCCATGCTGCATAGTGGTTAGGAGCTTGACCCTTGGATTGGGGCTAACTTTAGTTAGAATCTCAGCTTCTCGGCCAGATGCAGTAGCTCATGCCTGTAATCCCAGGACTTTGGGAGGCCAAGGCGGGTGGATCACGAGGTCAGGAGATTGAGACTATCCTGGCTAACACGGTGAAACCCCGTCTCTACTAAAAATACAAAAAATTAGCCAGCTGTGGTGGCAGGCGCCTGTAGTCCCAGCTACTCAGGAGGCTGAGGCAGGAGAATGGTATGAACCCGGGAAGCGGAGCTTTCAGTGAGTGGAGCTTGCAGCCTGGGGCAACAGAGCGAGACTCCGTCTCAAAAAAAAAAAAAAAAAAGGAATCTCAGCTTCTCCACTTGGAAGTTGTGTGACCTTGGATTATTTACTTCACTTTCCTGCCCGTTAATTTTCTCAGCTCTAAATGAGGGATAATAATAGTGTCATGGTCTGAATGTGTATCTCCTCCAAATTCGTATGTTGAAACCTAACCCTCGAGGTGGTTCCTTTGGGAGGTGATTAGGTCATGAGGTCTCTACCCTCATAAATAGGATTAGTGCCCTTATAAAAGAGGCCTGAGGAGCTTCCTTGCCTCTTCTGCATGTGAGGACCCAGTAAGAAGGTGCCATCTATGAAGCAGCGATCCCTCACCTGACATAGAATCTGTTGGCATCTTGTTCTTGGACTTCCAAGCCTTTAGAATTGTGAGCAATAAATTTCTGTTATGTATAAATTATCCAGTCTAAAATATTTTTGTTTTATAGCAGCGTGAGCAGACTAAGATAGAAATTGGTTCTGAGAAGTAGGGTGCTGCTATAACAGATACCTAAAATGTGGAAGCAGCTTTGGAACTGGGTAATGGGTAGAAGGCTAGAAGAGTTTTGAGGTGCATTGCCATGAAAGGAGCCTTAAGGGTGATTCTGACGAAGATTCAGAAGAGAGCTGTAGAGAAAGCCTCCGTCTTCTTAGAGATTATCTAAGTGGTCTTGATCAGAATATTCATAGAAATCTGGATGGTAAAGGCCATTCTGATGGTCCCTTAGATGGAAATTAGGAACATGTTATTGGAAACTGAAGGAAAGGCCACCTTCGTTATGAAGTGTTAAAGAGTCAGGGTGCAGTGGCTCATGCTTGTAATCCCAGCACTTTGGCAGGCCGTTGTGGGAGGATTGCTTGAGACCAGGGGTTTGAGGCTGCAGTGAGCTATGATTGTGGCACTGCACTCCAGCCTGGGCCACAGAGTGAGACATTGTCTCACAAAAGAGGTCATAAGGGAAACAGGTCTATAGTTTTTTTTTTTTTTTTTTTTGAGACGAGTTCCGCTTCTGTCAGCCCAGGCTGGAGTATAGTGGGAGCAGCTGACATCTGGCTCACTTCGTGTGCCTGGCTTCTCCTGGCTCACGGCTCTCTGCCTCAGCTCTCCTGGGAGTAGGGCTGGATCACAGGCCTGCCCCACCCCCTGCCCTCCCACTCAGCTCTTTTGCATTTTTTAGCAGAGATGTGCCCCACCACAGAGAGAGCCAAAGATGTGGTCCCCATCTCCTGACTCTTGATCTCTGCCTCGCCTCCCAGTGCTGATTACAGGTGAGCTTACCACACTTGCTCTTGAGATTGAGGTTCTACTCTACGTTTTGATTGCAATAAGCTGCGATTTCCGCCTACTGTAACCTCTAATTCCTCTCTGTGGTTCAAGTGGATTTCATGCCTCAGCTCCTCCTGAGTAGCTGGATTAAGGTATGTGCATACCTCAATTCCAGTTTGGATTTCTTTGTATTTTTAGTAGAGGCGGGATTTCACCATGTTGCCCAGGCTGGTCTTGAACTCCTGACCTCAGGTGATCCCCCTGCCTCGGCCTCCCAAAGTGCTGGTATTACAGGCGTGAGCCACCGTGCTTGGCTGGTCTGTAGTTTTCTTGTAGTGTTTGTCTGGCTTTGGTATCAAAGTAATGCTGGCCTCAGAGAATAAATTAGGGAGTATTCCTTCGTCTTCAATATTTTGGAAAAGTTTGAGAAGGATTGATGTTAGTTCTTTAAATGTTTGGTAAAGCCATCAGGTCTAGGGCTTTGCTTTGTTGGGAGAGTTTTGATTACTGGTCAGTTGGCTTGCTAGTTACAGGTCTGTCTATTCAGAATTTCTATTTGTTTGTGATTCAGTCTTGGTAGATTTTGTTTCTATGAATTTGTCCATATCTAGGTTATCAAGCTTGTTGGTGTACACCTGCTCATAGTACACCCTCTTTTTTTTTTGAGATGGAGTTTCGCTCTTGTTGCCCAGGCTGGAGTGCAGTGGTGTGATCTTGCTCACTGCAACCTCTGCCTCCCAGCTTCAAGCGATTCTCCTGCCTCAGCCTCCTGAGTAGCTGGGATTACAGGCGCGTGCCACCATGCCAGCTAATTTTTGTATTTTTAGTAGAGATGGGGTTTTGCCATGTTGGCCAGTCTGGTCTCCAACTCCTGACCTCAGGTGATCCGCCTGCCATGACCTCCCAACGTTCTGGGATTACAGGTGTGAGTCACTGCACCTGGCCTATTACACTCTTATAATCCTTTTCATTTCTGTAGAATCAGTGGTAATATCCCCCCTTTCATTTTTTTTCTTTTATTCTTTTTTTTTTTTTTTTTTTGAGACACAGTCTTACTCTGTCATCCAGGTTGGAGTGCAGTGACATGATGTCGCTTCACTGCAACCTCTGCTTCCCGTGTTCAAGTGATTCTTCTGGCTCGGCCTCCTGAGTAGCTGGGATTACAGGCACATATCATTATGCCCGGCTAATTTTTGTATTTTTAGTAGAGATGGGGTTTTGCCATGTTGGCCAGGCTGGTCTGAAACTCCTGACCTCAAGTGATCTGCCTGCCTTGGCCTCCCAAAGTCCTGGGATTACAGGCATGAGCCACTTCGCCTCGCAGTCTTTTTTTTTTTTTTTTTTTGAGATGGGGTCTTGCTGTACTGCCCAGGCTGGTCTCAAACTCCTGGGCTCAAAGGATCCTTCTGAGTACCTCGTACTACAGACATGTGCCACCATGCCTGACCCAACTTCGATTTCTGATTTTAGTAATTTGAGTCCTCTCTCTCTTTTTCCTTTTTGAGACAGGGTCTTGCCCTGTTGCCCATGCTGGAGTTTGGTGGCACAGTCATGGTTCACTGCAGCCTCGACTTCCTGGGCTCAAGTGATCCTACTGTCTCATGTCTCAGCCTCCCAAGTAGCTGGGACCACAGGCACGTGCCACCATGCCTGGCTAATATTAAAATTTTTTGTAGAAATGTGATCTTGCCATATTGCCCAGACTGTTCTTGAACTCTTGCGTTTAAGCAATCCTATCTTGGCCTCCCAGTGTGCTAGGACTATAGGTGTGAGCCACTGTACCTGGCCTCTTTTTAAAAAGTCCATCTAGGTGTAGATTTGTCAATTTTGTTGATCTTTTTTGCATAACCACCTTTTAGGTTTGTTGATTTTTCTCTATTATTTTTCTGTTCTCTATATCATTGATCTTAGCTCTGATCTTTATTATTTTCTTTCTTCTGCTAGCTTTGGGTTTAGTTTGCTTTTCTTTTTTCAGTTCCTTAAAATGTAAAGTTAAGTTGTTGTCGGTGATCTTTTTGTTTTTTCTTTTTTTGAGATGGAGTCTCACTCTGTCGCCCAGGCTGGAGTGCAGTGATGCAATCTTGGCTCCCTGCAAGCTCCACCTCCCTGGTTCACGCCATTCTTCTGCCTCAGCCTCCCTAGTAGCTGGGACTATAAGCGCCCGCCACCATGCCTGGCTAGTTTTTTTTTTTTTTTTGTATTTTTAGTTGAGATGGGGTTTCACTGTATTAGCCAGGATGGTCTCGATCTCCTGACCTCGTGATCTGCCTGCCTTGGCCTCCCAAAGTGCTGGGATTACAGGCGTGAGCCATTGCGCCCGGCTGATCTTTCCTGTTTTTTAATGTAAACATTTTAAATTTCTCCTTTAGTATTGCTTTTGCTGTGTCCCATAAGTTTTAGGTTTTAAAAATTTTTTTATTTATTTTTATTTTTAAGACAGTGTCTCACTCTGTTGCCCAGGCTGGAGTATAGTAGCGTGATCTTGGCTCACTGCAACCTCTGCTTCCTGGGTTTAAGCAGTTCTCCTGCCTCAGCCTGCCGAGTAGCTGGGATTACAGGCTCATGTCATCACCCCCAACTAATTTTTGTATTTTTAGTAGAGACGGGATTTCACCATGTTGGCCAGGCTGGTCTCAAACTCCTGACCTCAAGTGATCTGCCCACCTTTGTCTCCCAAAGCACTGGTGTTACAGGTGTGAGCCACTACACCTGGCCCTCATTTTTTTTGGTGTATATTCTTTAGCTATTTTCTGTGTGGTTGCCGTGGGCATTACATTTAACATCCTGAAGTTATAACACTGTAATTTGAATTTATAATAGCTTAACTTCAAAAGCATACTCTGCTCCTTCAACAGCTCCATTTCTCACCCCTTTCAGTTGTTGATGTCATGATATTGCATCTTACACGTTGTGTGTCTAAAAACATAAGCTATATCTATTTTTTTAATGCATTAGTCTCTTAAATTATGTAGAAAACAAAATGTGGTGTTGCAGCATCCTGGGGGTGAATTCTAGGGCAGGCTAGCTTCTTTGGGATCATGGGGGCAACAGGGGGTTCTGGAGTGGGGGCAGAGATGGGAGACATTGTCTAAAATTGGAAATGTCACAGAAGATAGAGAAAAACTCCACTCAGCACTTAGCAGTGAATCTGGGACCAGCTGATGTTTTGCTGCCTGTCTTCACTCTGACCCCCAACAGCTGGCAGCCATTGCTGCTGCCATCTTGGGAGTGAGTCCCTCCAAAGTTTCTGATGAAAGGTCTGCTTATCTTATTGGGGATCCTTGTGTGTAATGAGTTGCTTTTCTCGCTTTCAAGATTCTGCCTTTGTCTGTCTTTTTTTTTTTTGAGATGGAGTCTTACACTGTTTCCCGGGCTGGAGTGCAGTGGTGTGATCTTGCCTCACTGCAACCTCCACCTCCCAGGTTCAAGCAGTTCTCCCGCCTCAGCCTCCCAAGTAGCTGGGATTACAGGCACCTGCCACCATGCCCAGCTAATTTTTTGTATTTTTAGTAGAGGCAGGGTTTCACCATGTTGACTAGGCTGGTCTCGAACTCCTGACCTCGTAGTTTGCCTGTCTCAGCCTCCCAAAGTGCTGGGATTACAGGCGTGGGCCACCATGCCTGGCTCTAAGTCATCACACCTGGCCCTTTGTTTTTCAACAGTTTGATTATAATGTGTCTTGGTATGAGTCTCTTTGTATTCATCCTGTTTGGAGTTTGTTGAGCTTTTCAGATGTTTATGTTCATGTCTTTCATCAAATTTGGGAAATTTTGTGCCATTATATTTTGAAATATTCTCTCTGCTATTTTATCTTCTCTTTCTGGGACTTTCACAATGTGTATGTTGGTCTGCTTGATTGTGTGCCCTAGGTCCCTTAGTCTCTATTCACTTCTCTTCAATGTTGGTGCTTCTTTTCCTCAGACTGGAGAATTTCCATTGTCCAGTCTCTAAGGGTTCACAGATTATTTCTTTTGCTTGCTCAAATCTGCCTTTGAATTCCTCTAGTGAATTTTTTATTTCAGTTATTGTACTTTCCAGCTCTAGAATTTTTGGTTTCTCTTTAAGATGTCTATATCTTTGTTGATATTTCTATCTTTTTCCAAACATTGTTTTCTTGATTTTTCTCCATGCCTTCCTTTAGTTCTTTGAGCACTTTTAAGGCTGTTGTTTTAAAGTCTTTGTCTAGTAGATCTGCCATTAGGTCTTTTCAGGGATAGTTTCTTTTGTTTTTTTTTTTTTTCTTAAATATACCATACTTGGGCCGGGCGTGGTGGCTCATGCCTGTAATCCCAGCACTTTGGGAGGCCAAGGTGGGCGGATCATGAGGTCAGGAGTTTGAGACCAGCTTGGCCAATATGGTGAAATCCTGTCTCTACTAAAAATACAAAAAATGGCCAGGCGCGGTGGTGGGTGCCTGTAGTCCCAGCTACTTGGGAGGCTGAGGCAGGAGAATGGCGTGAACCCGGGGGGGCGGAGCTTGCAGTGAGCCGAGATCGCGCCACTGCACTCCAGCCTGGGGCACAGAGCAAGACTCCGTCTCAAAAAAAAAAAAAAAAAAAAAAAATACAAAAAATTAGCTAGGTGTGGTGGTGTGTACCTGTAGTCCCAGCTACTTGGGAGGCTGAGGCGGGAGAATCGCTTGAACCCAGGAGGTGGAGGTTGCAGTGAGCGGAGATTGTGCCATTGCACTCCAGCCTGGGCGACAGAGCAAGACTCTGTCTCAAAAAAAAAAAAAATACGTATACACACACACACACACACACACACACACACCATACTTTTCTGTTTCATTGTATGTCTTGTGTTTTGGGTTCAAAACTGGACATTTGAATCTAATAATGTGGTAATCCTGGAAAGCAGATCTTTTGCCTTTCCCAGTGTTTGTGGTTTTGGTTTTGGTTTTTATTGTCATAGGCTCTGTGTGCTGAGGATTAGCCTCAGGTGTAAACTTAAGGTCTTCTCAGGTCTCTTTTGAGCCTGTACTTTCCCCTGGGTATGTGCAGTGTCTTTCTGATTTTTCTCACATATGTGAGAAAAATTAAAACATTTTTGTTTAGAGGCAGGATCTTGCTATGTTGTCCAATCAGGAGTACTGGGGCTATTCATAGACATGATTATAATGCACTATACCCTCGAACTCCTGGGCTCATGCAATCCTCCCATCCCGGTCTTTTGAGTAGCTGGGACTACAAGCATGCACTACTGGACAGGCTTATGTAGTTGCCTTTAAAAGTTCAGTTTTTTTGTTTGTTTGTTTGTTTTGAGACAGGGTCTTCATTGCCCAGGCTGGAGTGCAGTGGTATGATCACAGGTCACTGCAGCCTTAACTTCCTGGGCTCAGGTGATTCTCCCACCTCAGCCTCCAGAGTAACTGGGACTACAGGCATGTGCCATCATGCCCACCTAATTTTTTATAGAGATGGGGTTTTGCCATGTTTCCTAGGCTGGTCTTGAACTCCTGGGTTCAAGAGATCTGCCTATCTTGGCCTCCTAAAGTGCTGGGATTACAGGTGTGAGTCACCACACCTTGCTCGAATGTTCTTTGATGTCTGACTCCCAAAAGGTGAAAAAGAAAAAGGATCAGGGGAGAAAAAAAAAAGCATTGGCCCTTTAACTCTCCAGGAAGTCACTTCAGCCTGAGGGAAAGGGGCTTGCAACAGTGCTGGGAGGAGCAGCAACAATCTCTGCTACTTCTTTGTCTGCACCTCTGTAATCAGAAGCAGCAATTAGAATCAGCACAGATCCCCAATATTTGGAAGACAGTGTTCTTTTTGTGCAAGCTATGTGCAAGCTGCTCTAGGAACACATACACAACTGCCTGCCATTGAAGGTGGGGGAAAAGTAGCTGCTACTTGTTAAGAGTTGAAATTGATAGACATTAACTGCAATTTGCCATCCAGGCCTTTCCCTGGAAGTTGCAAGGCTTCAGTTGTTTCCAGAGTTCCAAAATACAGTCATACTTCACTTAACAACAGGGATAGTTCTGCAAAATGTGTTGTTAAGTGATTTTGTCCTTGTGCAAACCTCATAAAGTGTACTTATACAAACCTAGATGGTATAGCCTACCACACATCTAAGCTTCATTTGTATAGCCTCTTGCTCCTAGGCTAAAACCTGTACAGCTTGCTACTGTACTCAATACTATAGACAATTGTAACACAATAGTAACCATTTATGTACCTAAACATTTCTAAACATAGAAAAGGTACAGTAAAAATATAGTATAAAAGATAAAAAATGGTAGCTGGGCACGGGTGTCACATGCCTGGAGTTCCAGCTACTTGGGAGGCTGAGGTAGGATTGCTTGAGCCCAGGAGTTCAAGATCAGCCTGGGCAACAGAATGACACCCCAACCTATTAAAAGAGAAAAAATAAAAAGTGGTACCCCTGTACAGTGCACCTACCATGAGTGGAGCTTGCAGGACTGGAAGTTGCTCTGGGTGAGTCAGTGAGTCAGTGAGTGAGTGAGTGGTGAGTGAATATGAAAGCCTAGGATGTTACTGTATACTATGGTAGACTTTATAAACACTGTACACTTAGGCTACGCTACATTTATAAAAAACTTTTTCTTCCTTCAATAATAAATGAAACTGTAGCTTACTGTAATGTTTTTACTTTATAAACTTTAAAACTTAAAAAACTTTTGACTCTTTTATAATAGCACTTAGGTTAAACACATGCATATTATACAACTGCACAAAAATATTCTTTATGCCTTATTCTGTAAGGATTTTTCTATTAACAATTTTTAATTTTACTTTTTAAACTTTTTTGTTAAAAATAAAGACACAAATACATTAGCCTAGGTCTACACAGGGTCAGGACCATTAACATCACTGTCTTCTGTCTCCACATTTAGTCCCACTGGAAGGTCTTCAGGGGCAATTACACACTTGGAACTATCATTTCCTATGATAATAGCGCCTTCTTCTGGAAATGCCTGCTTGAGGCTGGTTTACAGTTACCTTTTTTTTCTTTTAAAGCCACTCCTTGGCTGGGTACTGTGGTTCATGCCTATAATTTCAGCACTTTGTGAGGCTGAGGCGGGAGGATTACGTGAGCCCAGGAGCTCAAGATCAGCCTGGGCAACATGGCAAAACTATGTTAGTAGTCTCTGTTAAAAATACAAAAAAAAAAAAAAAAATTGCCAGGTGTGCTGCTGTATGCCTGTAGTCCCCGTTACTTGGGAGGATGAGATGGGAAAATCACCTGAACCAGGAAAGTTGAGGCTCCAGTGAGCTGTGATGATGCCACTGCACTCCAGCCTGGGCCATGGGAATGAGATCCTGTCTCAGGAAAAAGAAAAAAAAAAAGTCACTCCTTGCCCAGGCTGTAGTGCAATGGCATGATCATAGCCCACTGCAACCTCAGATTCCTCTCAAGCAATCCTCCTGCCTAACCCTTCCAAGTAGCTAGGACTACAAGTATGCATCACCACGCCTATTTTTGTATTTTTTATGTAAAGACAGGATCTTGCTATATTGCCCAGGCTGATCTTGAACTTGTGGCCTCAAGGGATCCTCCTGCCTTGACCTTCTAAAGCTCTGGGATTTCAGATGTGAGCCACTAGGCCTGGCCCCTCGTAAAAAATAAGTAGAATGAGTATCCTCTAAAATAACAATAAAAAGTATATTATAGTAAATACTAGGTGATAGGAATGTTTCAGCTCCATGGTCATCTTATAAGACTGCTGTTGTGTAAGTGGTCTGTTGTTGACTGAAATGTTGTGCGGCACATGACTCAAATTTATATCAGACAAATTCTGTCAGCGCAATTGTTGTCTAGGTAGGGAGACAGATTTCTGTGCTGTTGACGAAGAGTTAGACTCTGTAAAGTATTTTTAGAGATTTATTCTGAGCCAAATATGAGTGACCATGGCCCATGACATAGCCCTCAGGAGGTCCTGAGAACATGTGCCCAAGGTGGTTGGAGTACAGCTTGGTTTTGTATATTTCAGGGAGGCACAAGACATCAATCAAATACATTTAAGAAATACAGGCCAAGCGCGGAGGCTCATGCCTGTAATCCCAGCACTTTGGGAGGCCTAGGCGGGTGGATCACAAGGTCAGGAGATCGAGACCATCCTGGCTAACACGGTGAAACATCGTCTCTACCTAATAAAAAAAAAATTAGCCGGGCATGGTGGGCACGCACCTGTAGTCCCAGCTACTTGGGAGGCTGAGGCAGGAGAATCGCTTGAACCCAGAAGGCAGAGGTTGCAGTGAGTCGGGATCGTATCACTGCACTGCAGCCTGGTGACAGGGTGAGATCCTGTCTCAGAAAAAAATTAAAAAAAAAATAAAAAAGACAGACATTGGTTTGGCCTGTAATCCCAGCACTTTGGGAGGCTGAGGCGGGCAGATCACCTGAGGTCAGGATTTCAAGACCAGCCTGGCTAACATGGTAAAACCCCGTTTCTACTAAAAATACAAAAAATTAGCCAGGTGTGGTGGCATGTGCCTGTAATCCCAGCTACTAGGGAGGCTGAAGTATGACAATTGCTTGAACCCGGGAGGTGGAGGTTGCAGTGAGCTGAGACGCCTTTGCACTCCAGCTTGGGCAACAAGAATGAAACTCCATCTCAAAAAACAAACAAACAAGAAATACATTGGTTTGGTTTAGAAAGGCGGGACAACTCAAAGCAGGGGATTCCAGGCTGTAGGTTTAAACATTTTCTGGTTGATGGTTGAGTTTGTCTGAAGACCTGGGATCAATAGAAAGGAAATGTTTAGATTAACATAAAGGATTGTGGAGACCAAGTTTTATTGTGCAGAGGAAGCTCTCAGATAGCTGACTTCAGAGAGAGCAGGTTGTAAAATGTTTCTTATTGGACCTAAAAGGGTGCCTGACTCTTAGTTGATTATCTCCTGGATCTGGAAAGGAAGGAAGGAAGAAAGGAAAACAAGGGGATAGGGGATTCCCTATAGAATATGTGGATTTTTCCCACAAGGGACTGCTTTGCAGGGCCATTTCAAGATATGGCAGAGAAACATGTTTTGGGGTAAAATATATTTATTTTCTTCCTTGTTATGCCAGAGTCAGATTGGAAAGTAAGTCACAATATACACGGTTAAATAAAACCCATCTGATGAGAATTTACAGTTTGTAGGGCATGACTCCCTAGACCTTTTAGATAGGAATTTGGGCAAGATAAAATCAGAGCTTAGTCCTCAGTGCTTTCTACTCTACCATCTTCCCAGAATCCTCTTCCTTACTAGCTTTTGGACTTTGTTCTTATTACTTCTGTGACTTAGTTTCTTCATCTGAATAAGTGTGTACTGATACTCATCTCCTGGGGCAGTTAGGATGAAATGAAATAATGGAGGTCATGTGCTTGGCACATGGTAGGTGCTCAATGAATGGTGAGGATTGTAATGCCTTTAAAGAGCTCAAGTTTCATTAGGGAGAGAACCCATGGGCCCAACCCTATGGGCTGAGAGAGGCCGATTAAGGACATGGGGACAGTGGGGTTGGGTTTGCCTTGTTAGGGAAGGTTCTTGGAGAAGGTATTTGAAGTCAAGCCTCAACCTGTGTCCCTTACTGGGGAAGATGAGCAGCTCCTTCAAGTAGAGAGAAGGCAATGGGCAGAGGCTTTGAGTAGTAACCAGAAAGAACTGTTTTTTCTCTTCCCTCTTGTGAGGGAAGGGATGGCGTCATTAGAGAAAGTAGCTCGGTGCACTGGCTCTTTTGAGTCAGAGAGACCTGGAGTCCCGTCCTGGCTGTGTGCCATGTACATGTTGCGTGGCCTTTGGCAAGTCATTTCCCCTCCTGTCTGAGCTTTGGTTACTTTATCTGTAAAATGGAGGTGATAATATCTTTTTTTTTTTTTTTTTTTTTGAGACATTCTCTTGTTGTTGCCCAGGCTGGATCTTGTCTTACTTGCAACGTCTGTCTCCTGCGCTCAAGTTATTCTTGTGCCTCAGCCTCCCGAGTAGCTGGGATTACAGGCTTATGCCACCCAGCTAATGTTTGTATTGTTAGTAGAGATGGGGTTTCACCCTGTTGGCCAGGCTGGTCTTGAACTCTTGGCCTCAAGTGATCCGCCTGCCTCGTCCTCCCAAAGTGCTGGGATTATAGGCATGAATTATAAGAATTACAGGTGAGATGATAATATCTACTTATAGTGCTGGGTGAGGATGAAATAATTGCAATTACTTTTAAATGGCAAAAACCACAATTACTTTTGCACCAACCCAATATTTAATACATTTAATACAGTGCCCTTCACTTAGTGGATATTTAATAACTGATAAATTAAAAAATAGTGAAGCAGCCAGGCATGTTGGCTCATGCCTGTAATCCCAGCAGTTTGGGAGGCTGAGGCGGGCAGATCACTTGAGCCCAGGAGTTCAACACCAGCCTGACCAATATGGTGAAACCCCATCTCTACCAAAAACAGAAAAAATTAGCTGGTGGCTGGCGGCGGCGGCACCCGTAATCCCAGCCACCGGGAGGCAGAGGTGGCAGAAATCACGGAACTGAGGCAGGAGGTTGTAATGAGTCAGATGGCGCATTTGATTTCTAGCCTGGAATGATAGAAGGAGCATCTTTCAGTTCTCAAAAAGAAAAAATGAAACCAAAACAAACGCAGGCGATGGAAATTAAACCGTTTTAAATTTGTTAGATAACTTTTCTGAAAAGTCAGTTTCCATCTGAACTACATTTCCCTAATTTTTTTGAGACTTGAGTCTTTGCTCTCTGTTTCTTAGCTGGAGTGCAGTGGCTGGATTCCCGCAGTTTCACTACAAGCTCCGCCTCCTGGGTTTACCATTCTCCTGCTCCTGGCCTCCCGAGGTTTGATTACAGGGTGCCTCCAAGCACCTGCCACATATTTTTTAGATGAGAGATGGGTTTAATTGCAGTTAGGCCAGATGGGGTCCTGGATCTCCTGACTCCCCGTGATCTCTGCCTCGTCTTCTCCTGCACTGGGATTCTGAGTTTCACTGCTACTTCCGCCAGTTTCTCACTCCTTCATGAGCACGTCACCTCGCTGCCTGACACCCTTTGATGGCTCACCATCATACTTAGGACCAACTCCAGACTCCTTACCCTGGTTATAAGGCCTTTCATATTCCGATCCCTGCCTGCCTTCCTTGGCAGCTTCATCTCCTAACCTCCCCCACTCCCTTCTGCTTGCCTTCTGTGTTCTGGACACAGTAATTTACTTTCTGCTTCTTAAACAGAGGGCCTTTGCTCTACCCGTACCTTCTGCATAGAGTATTTTTCTCTCATTCTTCATTAGATGAGCTCTTTGTCATTCTCACCTCAGTTCTGCTGTTACTTACAAGAAGGGCTCTTCCTTTCATCTGGTGTAAAGTGACTACTTAAGTCACCATAACTTAACCACTTGATATTTTCTTTTCTGCTTCTTGTTGACTCTGTTTTCCCTCCACTAGAATGTAAGTTTCATGACAGTAGGGACGATATCTCTTTGTCACATTCACAGCTGTATTCCCAGTCCTAGGAACAGTACCTGGCATATAGTAGATGATCAAACAACATTTGTGTTCTTTTTGTTTTTTTGAAATGGAGTCTTGCTGTGTCGCCGAGGCTGGAGTGCAATGGCATGATCTACGCTCACTGCAAGCGCCGCCTCCCAGATTCACACCATTCTCCTGCCTCAGCCTCCAGCCTCAGCTGGAGGTGCCCGCCACCACGCCCGGCTAATTTTGTTTTTTGTATTTTTTTAGTAGACATGGGGTTTCACCGTGTTAGCCAGGATGGTCTCGATCGCCTGGTGACCTCATGATCCGCCCGCCTCGGCCTCCCAAAGTGCTGGGATTACAGGTGTGAGCCACCACGCCCGGCCCAAACAACATTCGTTGAATGAATGAGCTGTGAAGTGCTCTTTTATTTCGCTGAACCTAGATATACAGGTGTTCAGGTTCCTACTGCTTTGTTCCTTAAATAAATGTAATCAAGATGGTTTTCTTTCTTGTGCATTAACTATTATTCTCCTCCACTCCCATTAATTGGAACAATCTGTGGAGAGGCTATTTTTCCCTTCCTTCATTTTATGTGGCTCTCTTTCTTCCTAGCATTTTGTTATTGGAAAGGGGAGTTTGTGGTTGCTAGGCTTTGTGCATTGATTTTTAGGATTTCTGTCATAGGGAAGCAAGCTTTAGTGAATTTGTTTGGAATAAAACAAACGCAAAAGCTCACCAGGATATAGCAAATTTATCTCACTCTGATTTTTTTACTGACATTTTTTTGTAGTACTCCCTAAGTTCTTAGATAAGGTCATTAGACAGGAATTGACAATGGCCAGATAGAAACAAATTCACAGAATGTGAGTGGGTGGCAGGGTGAGACATGGAGAGATCAGAGGGGATAATGCTTCTCTTTCTGGTAGTGGCCTGGTTTTCCATGGCAAATATTGGCCATGGGAGTGAGACACCCCAGACCAGTGTAACTGTTCTCCTTTCAAAGGGTCCGTAAGTTTGGGAGCTGTAGAGACTGTAGGGGGACTGCTCAGTGCTGGTGTGCCCACCTGGTAAGGCCTAGGCAATCCTAATTCTTTTTTTGAGACAGTCTCTGTCGCCCAGGCTGGAGTGCAGTGGCGTGATCTTCGCTCACTGCAGTGACCACTTCCCAGCCTCAGGTGATCCTCCCACCTCAGCCTCCCAAGTAGTGGGGACTACAGGAGCATGCCACCATGCCCAGCTAATTTTTGTGTTTTTAGTAGAGATGGGGTTTTGCCATGTTGCCCAGTCTGGTCTCAAACTCCTGGACTCAATCTGCCCACCTCAGCCTCCCAAAGTGCTGGGATTACAGGAGTGAGCCAACGCACCTGGCTAGCAATTCTAATTCTTTGCTTTTCTAGGGAAGTGCTCCAAGCTCCTGGGAGTAAGGAAGATGTGGGACTCCAATCACTTTTGCAAATGTTTGAGTCCTAAATGTTATTGGTGCTCAAAGACCTGGTTCCTAAGATAATAAAATCCCAGGGATGAATATGAGAAAGAGAGAGTGTCTAGAACAGGGTTGGCCAAAGAGGTTCATTAGCTTTCCTAAAAACAGTTCTTTGTGTGTTGAGAGCTGTAGCCCTGCAGGTACTGGTCTCTACTCATGTCTAGGTCTCCTTTCTCCCACCTGAAGCTGCCTTCTCCTTTTCCTTTTCTCAAAACACATGGTTACCTTTAACCTGAATTAGATATTGTTGACTCTTCACTATAAGGCTCTCAAATGAAGGATATTGGACAGCCTTCTTGTTAGCTTTCTCCTTCATTTTCCTTATTTAAAGACTTGGACTTATGGCTGACTGAGGGTATTTGGTTATTCTTGTTTTTTTTGAGACAGAATTTCACTCTTGTTGCCCAGGCTGGAGTGCAATGGCGTGATCCCAGCCCACCGCAAACCTCCGCCTCCCAGGTTCAAGCAATTCTCCAGCCTCAGCCTCCTGAGTCGCTGGGATTACAGGCATGCGCCACCATGCCCAGCTAATTTTGTGTTTTTAGTAGAGACGAAGTTTCTCCATGTTGGTCAGGCTGGTCTCGAACTCCTGACCTCAGGTGATCCACCTGCCTTGGCCTCCCAAAGTGCTGGGATTATAGGCGTGAGCCACCGGGTGCAGCCTATTATTCTTGTTACTATTCTAAAAGTCAGTGTCTTAACTTGCTTTAGTTACTGACTATCCTCTATCCTTCAGGAATAGTCTTTATGTTTAAACTTATGTAGAAGTCCACTTTTAGTGAAACTCTTGTTCCCTCCTCCTCCGGCCCCCCCCCTTTTTTTGTGGTGGAGTCTCGCTGTGTTTCCCAGGCTGGAGTGCTGTGGCATGATCTTGGCTCACTGCAACCTCCACCTCTTGAATTCAAGCAATTCTCCTGTCTCAGCCTTCTGAATAGCTGGGGCTACAGGCATGTGCCACCACGCCCAGTTAATTTTTACATTTTTAGAGACGGGGTTTCACCATGTTAGGCTGGTCCCCAACTCCTAAAGGTGGTCTGTCTGCCTCAGCCTCCCAAAGTGCTGGGATTATAGGCATGAGCCACCATGCCTGGCCTTGCTCTCTTTTTTATGCAAGAATTTCAGCTATAAGCCAGCAAGACAGGGATTTGAAGGTTCTGGTAGTTACCAGAAGGTAGCTTTTTGGTAGAACAGCTTTTTGGTAGAGTGACTCTCTCAACCAACTTTGGGCTCAAAAATCATTATTAAGGCTCCTCTCACTTATTTTATTACCCCTTTTCAGTCTTTTCTGTGCTAAATGATGATCCTCATTTCTTTAATCTTTTTTCACTTGCTCTGTTTCCTGGCCCCTGTGTTGTTTCTGCAGTTCTTCAAAGGAGTGTTTTCTTTCAGAAGTTTTCACAGCTGTCTTCTGGCTAGGGTTGTAGGTAATATGTTAGGCTCCATATCTTCTACTCCTCCAGTCTGTAACTTTTGTGTGTGTGTGTGTGTGAGATTGTGGAAATGTGATTGGGATGGGTAAAATGCACGGTTATGCTCTCCCACCCCATTGTGACTGTCATTCCTGATTCTGTGTCATGTAATGGTACCTCAGCTGGGGTCCCCAAACCTGAGATGATCCTGACCTTCAGGGATGGTAACGGCCTGCACTTCTGTGATGCCTAATGAGGCTACCTTTAAAAGGAATTTTTTTTTTAGGTTGAGGGTTTTTGTTTTGTTTTGTTTAGAAAGTAAACATACTTGCATCTCTTTTTTTTTTTTTTTTTTTTTTGAGACGGAGTCTCACTCTGTCGCCCAGGCTGGAGTGCAGTGGCCGGATCTCAGCTCACTGCAAGCTCCGCCTCCCGGGTTCACGCCATTCTCCTGCCTCAGCCTCCAGAGTAGCTGGGACTACAGGCGCCCGCCACCTCGCCCGGCTAGTTTTTTGTATTTTTTAGTAGAGACGGGGTTTCACCGGGTTAGCCAGGATGGTCTCGATCTCCTGACCTTGTGATCCGCCCGTCTCGGCCTCCCAAAGTGCTGGGATTACAGGCTTGAGCCACCGTGCCCGGCCATCTCTTTTTATTTTGACTTGATTTCCTCTTCTTTCTTAAATCCTGAGTAAGAACTTCAAAATCAGTTGCCAGCCTTTGTGTTCACAAGAATTTAGTGGATCAGCCCCTGTATTCTTCACCTGTGCACCTGATGGAATAATATACTACTGTGGGGGAAACAGCTTCCGAAGGTCTCTCTTCGCTTACACATGCACACACACACACAAGCACAACTATTATAAAGAATAGGCACTTCTCTAAGAGGAACTTGTCCTGCTTCATGCAAATACCCTCCATTGCAGCAAAATTCGGGAAACTTTGAAAGAGGTACAATTAGTGATTTTTTTTTCCCCAAGAGGCCTCAAAGCTCCTAAAATAAACCTTAAAAAATCTGGTACTCAGAGCTGCAGCTCGGAAAGCAGACAAATTGCAAACCTGGTGCAATAAGACTCTTCTTCTGTCTTCTGATCTTTTTCCGTTTTCTCTCAATTTATTTTAACATCCCCTTTCATGGTCTTACCTTTCAGAAACTTGATTCAGTCCTTCCTTGCCAGCTCCTGGCAGGAGAAGCAGCAGGGCTTCTGGCCTTAATTTACGGTTTACATTTCTTCTCCATCCCCTCTCTTTGCTGCCCCAGTTCTTTACCTCCTCGCATCCTGCTGGCCTTTCTTCCATCAGAAAGGACAGTGTCATGTGTGACATGTTGCTTTGGAATTGGATGGCATCAGTATGAGCCTAGTGATTTGGGTAGAATTTGGGAATCTGTTTTGCGCATGTGCTGCTAAATGAGGAGATGGGGCCTTTTTCTTTTCTCTCTCTTAGTACTGTCTTTCTTTCCCCTTGTCCCCTGTAGCCTCCATTAGCCCTGTTGCCAGGGGAACTGGGAAATTCTTTACCATGATTAATTCTGGAGTATTATGCTATAAAGTTACAAAATAGCATTTCAGAGCAAGATGTCAGGGAGTCTCCCTGCAGTTCCCATGGAACTAGTTGACCTTTCAGTTACATTTTTTCAACATCTTTAGGGGCCCATTTGAAGACAGCTAAAGCAATAACTAAGACTAAGCAAAGAAAACTAATTTGGAGCCAGAATATCTTAAGAAGCTTAAAAAATTAGAACCTGCAGATACATAATAAATAGGAGCTTAAGCTTTGTTCTTTTCTTTTTTTAAAAAAAATTATTTTACCTTTTTTTCTCATCTGCCATTAACTGAGAGAACTTTGTTCTCGTCTTACTCCTTTTCTTTTTACATTACTTTTTGGTTTTCTCCCCCACAGTTGGGGACTTTCCATTGTTTCCCTCATGGTGGGATGAATGAGGATCTTGCTGGTGACAGCCTGCTGAGATCAGGCAGGTGGAGGGAACAGGGGTGGGCTGCCTTCAGGTACTGCTAAATCCGAGGGGTTTGGTTCATCTGGGGAAGAGGTAAGCTTGTTGTCATTTCTAGATCCATTTGCCTCCCCCAGAGATTCTTAGGGACTAACTGCATTTTCAAGATGATTCTCTCTGAGGATACAGGAATGGAAGAAATTTTCTAGACAGAATTCTAAGAACATTTTTGTAAGTCTTTCTGAGCACTTCAGAGGCTCACCCAAAGATGTGTAATTTGTCTCCTTTAGATCTTCTCTAGCTGACACTAGTAACATTTCCCCATTCATTTGGTGTCATTTGGAGGCAGGCAGTTTGATATTATAGTTAAGATCTTGGGCTTTGCAGTCAGACCTGCTTTCTAATTCTGGCTCTGCCATTAATTAGCTCTGTGACTTTGGGAAGGTGGCCTAACCTCTTTGATCTCAGCTACCTCATCTGTAAAAGGGGAATAATGATGGTTCCTATGACGTAGGATTGTTGTGAACCCAGTATCGTAACTCTCTAAATGTTAGCTATAATTGTTTTGGGATACTGATGAAAAATCAGATTGAATCTTCTTGGCAAGAGAAAAGAAGGTCGAGAGTTGCTAGAAGGACCTTGAAAGATTGAAGGAAGACATGGGGTTGAGGGAGAGGAAAAGCATCTAGCAAAAAGAAAAGTAGAACTCTGGGCACTTCAATGAATTAACTGTTGTTGTACTACATTAGTAAATTCCAAGTCTTCCCCTTTGCTATTCCACCAAACTGATTTTTCTCCCAGGAACCCCAAACTGGTTCTGCTGGTTCCTCTGCAAAGATTTCACAGCCACAGCAGCCACAGTGTCCTCTGTTACCAAGACATCATTGTTTTTACAAAACACTGCTGTGTTTCTCCACCTGCATTTTGAAGTGTCATAAATAAATAAAGCTGAACCACACTTGTCAGAATAGGTTCAAAAAGTGCATTTTGGGTTGCTTTACCTGTGTCTTGACAATGTGTTTATTAGCTTGCTTGTTAATTCCAGAATCGGTTTACTTGAGGCACCTCTGGGCCAGCCTGCTCACACCAACACTCATCCTGAAAACTTCGAGAGAAGGACTCAGGTGGCTCACTGCTTCTCTCGGTGTTCCTGGGAAGTCAAAGTGGTGAATAGCAGTCCTCCTCAGGGGGCAGAGAGGAAACTGAATTACTTGTGGTCTGATACCTTCCAAACATGTCTCTGTGGGAAAGAAGAAATTGTGGGCAGGATGGAGCAGAGCAACAAAGGTTAGGAGCTTCTCCGTGATTGGAAAAACAATGAAGTACAAACAAAAAATTAGATGAAAACCTTTGTTAGACAGTTCGATTTACTTCCTCATGCGGATGGTAGATTCTGGACTGTTTCTCTCCACACCTGATAATTAGAACATCAAGATGATAATTCAGTCTCTGATAAGCTTTTGCTGTGATGTTGGTGGGAGAAAGGAGAGGCTCATCAGAAGGTTTTGCAGCAGAGGAGCTGTCAGTGCTGATTGCTTCAGTTCTTGGCAGGGTCACCCATCAGAGAGTGGGCAAGTCTGGCTTGAGGAGGCTGCATATAGAAAAGGAGCAAGGCATAGGGTTCAAGAGTGCTGGCCTGGAGTCACAGGACCCAGGTTTAGAGTCTGACTCTGACATTACTAGCTGTGTGTTTTAGTTTCCCATAGCTACTGTAACAAATTAACACAAACTTTTGGCTTAAAACAAGAGATTTATCCTCTCACGGTTTTGCCAGAAGTCTGAAATCAGTATTACTGGGCTGCAGTTAAGGTATTGTCAGGGCTGTGCTCCCTCTATACCTTGTAGGGCAAAATCTGTTCTTCCTTGCTGCTGCTAGCTTCTGGTGGCTGACGATATTCCTTGGCTTGTGGCCACAATACTCCAGTCTTCAAGGCCAATATCTACAAATCTCAATCACCTTCATTTCTGTGTCTCTGTCAAATCTCCCTCAGCTCCTTTCCTATAAAGACACTTGTGATTTAGGACCTACACTCATAATCTAGGATAATCATTTTAAGTTCCTTAATGTAATAACATCTGCAAAGATCCTTTTTTTCTCTTATTCCCTCCCTCAGCCAGACTCAACTCCTGTGCTCAAGGGATCCTTCTGCCCCAGTCTTCCAAGTAGCTGGGATTACAGGTGTGAGCCACCACACCTGGCTTCTTTTTTAATAAGGTAACATTTATAGGTTCTAGGGATTAAGACCTGATATCTTTGGGATGTTATTTTTCCGCCTACCATGTTGGGTTACCTTGGGCAAGTGACTTTCATCAATGTGAACTTATTTGCGTATCTGCAAAGTAAAAATTATTATCAAATATTCTGTACTGAATTGCCATGAGATTTAAATGAAATCTTGCTTGCTCAGCACTTGGCAATGTGCCCGGTAGGTAGTTGATGCCTGGTATCCAGAAAGCATTATTATTACGTAAACATATATCTTATATTACTATTATTAGTCATCTTCTGTGAAAGGGAGAGGATAGTTCCTTAAGAGTTTATTTGACCTGGCAGTAGTTCAAGACCAGCCTGGCCAACATGGAGAAACCCCGTCTACTGAAAATACAAAAATTAGCCAGGCATGGTGGTGTGCGCCTGTAATCCCCAGCTATTTGGGAGGTTGAGGTGGGAGAATCTGTTGAACCTGGGAGGCGGAGGTTGCAGTGAGCTGAGATCATGCCACTGCCCTCCAGCCTGGGCAACAGAGCAAGACTCTGTCTTAAAAAAAAAAAGTTTATTTGACCTGGGACAGTTCCCCTCATGCCTACCTTGGCCTCCTGTGCCCTGGGATCTTTGGCTGTCACCTGGTATGGTCTGCAGGTATCCCCAAGGCCACCCTCTTACCCAGTCTTATGTTTTCTTTTATCAGTGTATGGGCTGGTCTTTGGGGAAACAGATCTCTTCCTTTAGGGGGTATTAATAGCTGAATGCTTGTGTCTCCCAAAATTCATATGTCGAAGTCCTAACCCCAAGTGTGGCTGTATTTGGTGTAAGGAAGTACTTAAGGCTGAATGAAGTCATCAGGGTTGGGTCATGATCCCATAGGATTAGTGTCTCTATAAGAAGAGATTAAAGAGAGCTCGAGAGCCCGTTCTCTTTCTCTCTGTCTCTCTCTCTCTCTTGCTCTCTCTCTGTGTACATGTGTGTGTACACTGAGGAAAGGCCATGTGAAGTCATTACAAGAGGGCAGCCATCTGCAAGCTAAGATGAGAGTCTTCAGCTGAAACCTTGATCTTGGACTTCTGGCCTTCAGAACTGTGAGAAAATTTTCCGTTGTTGAAGCCACCAGTCTGTGGTATTTTGTTAGAGCAGCCTGAGCAGGCTAATACAGTGGGCCTAACCTGGCTCATACCCACTTGTGCCCAGACATCTAAGAATAAGCTTGAACTCTGAAATTATTCCTAATTACCATTCAAAATAGTTTATGTTCCTGCTTTCCCATGGATAACTGTAACTCCATAATGAGGGATAGAAGAATATTATTTTTACAGTGGTATTTAGTATCTGTTAGCTATCAGCCAAAAGGTACATGTCCCCAGTGAGGTACTGTAAATACAGTTTATCTGTTCTGTTACCTGCTGTTTCACAAACACATCCCTGAAGCATTTTAATCTTGTTTTTCATACTTGTCTTCGGGTGAAGAATTGTTCTGATTTGCAACTTTGGGGGATAATTACTATATTCATTAGTTTCTGTTCTTTTCTTCCTCTCCATTTATTTCTGGTTCCTTGAGAAAAATTTCCCCTAAATCTACACTAACAGGAGACAAGTCACTTGATTAAAAAGGTGTTTTCCAACACTGGTTTCTCTGGCTCACTGGGCTTGGTGATGTGAGGGCTGTGTCAGCATCTCCTTAGCTGGAGTAAAGGTCTCCCTGGTCTAGGCTTAGATGAGTAAGAGGCTTTCAGGGTGGGGGTTCTGACCTCAGGTATATTGCAAAATATTTTTTACACTGAGGTATTCTGGGCAAGGGGCAGGGGAGGCTCACCTAGTTTCCTTCTTATCAGTGATTCAGTCACAGACGTTAATCAAGCATGTGTTATGTACAGGGCACACAGCATTGTGGTAGACATGGTTCTTGGCTCACAGGGGTGCTCAGCACATGTTGATTAAATGAGCACATGGCTGGATAGAATGGCCTTCGCATTCAGAGAGACTGAAAGGGCAGGCCAGAGGGTCACTGCCTGGGCATTAGTGAGTAAAGGGCACTGTAACCTCTCTGGAAATGTAACCGAATTGGGAACATCTTCTGAGGGCCGTGATGCCCTAGCACTTGGATCTATAAGAGGAAGCAGTAGAGGAAGAAAACTTTGTTGATGATGGTTTATTTTGCCTTTTTTTAAACTGGTATTTTGGCTCAGTCCCTTTTTCATTATAGACAGAGACTGTTACATACATTTTGTGTAAATGCAGATGTCTTATAAATGCCAAGTTATCATCCAAGACAGTTGAGAGAGGAGATGGAGAAATACTAGTTTGGACAAGTTGGCTCAGGATAAGAAAAGAGGCAGGGATGTATGTGAGATGCCTGAGAAAAGAACTGAAGAAGGCAAGAAAGCAGAAGTCAGAAAGAATTTGAATTAACCTGGAACAGAATGGGAGCCCAGCTTGGAGAAGTCAGGTCTGGGCTGGACACTTGGGGAAAGAGCACCAGAAGGATTTCTGTCTGTGAGAATGAGGAAGGACAGTGTGCAGTTAGCTTGGGGTACTGTGGAAAGAGGAGCACTGGGAAAAATGGTTTAACAACATCTACATTCCGATATCTCACCATTATGACACTTGTCATACTATGTGGTGATTATTTGTTTATATGCCCCTTTTTTTCTCTTAGAAGGCAGGAGGGGGAGCATAGTCACCTCTATTTCAGTTACTTAACACTGTGTCCATCAGATAGCAAATGCTGCAAAAGATAGCTGATGAACATGCTTAAGGTCAAGGCCTCAGTGAGCCATCCACTAAGGACTGAAATGTGAGGGGTTTGTGGAGGCAAGTGTGTAACTGGCTTAGGGGGTGAACCAGGTTAGAACTGAGAAGTGAGTCTAACACAGACTCTTAAGTCATCTCTTAATAATTTATTAAACGTCTCTTTTGTGTCAAGTCTTGAGCTAGTTAGGCAGAATGAACGTGGTCTCTGTCCTTGCGATGCTTAAGGTCTGGAAGGGGAGAAGGACAACTATATAAGAAAGTATAATAATGCTGTGATCAGAGAAGTACAGGTGCTCTGGCAGCTCTGAATTTGCTCTAGTGGGGAGGGTTGGGAAAGGCCTCAAAGGGGAAGTGTCTTTTAAGCTGTAGCCTTTAGAATGAGTAGGAATTTGTCAGATAAAAAGGAGGGGAAATGGCATTCCAAGCAGAGGGAATGACGTGTGCAGAAGCCTGGAGGTGGGAGACGAGATGTCTTCAGCATTGTAAGAAATGTTGTATAAGAACAACTCTAGGCTGGGCGTGGTGGCTCACGCCTTTAATCCCAGCACTTTGGGAGGCCAGGGTGGGTGGATCACCTAAGGTGAGGAGTTCGAGATCAGCCTGACCAACATGGAGAAGCACCATCTCTACTAAAAATACAAAATTAGCCTGACGTTGTGGCACATGCCTGTAATCCCAGCTACTTGAGAGGCTGAGGCAGGAGAATCCCTTGAACCTGGGAGGCAGAGGTTGCAGTGAGCTAAGATCGCACCATTGCACTCACTGTAGCCTGGGCAACAAGAGCGAAACTCCGTCTCAAAAAAAAAAAAAAAAAAAAAAAAAAAGGCCAGTTCTAGACAGGGAGAGGAAAGAGATGAAGCTGGTGATGTTGATCAGGGCTGGATAGTGGCAGGTTGCGAGTATGGAATTTGGCCTTTATTCTGAGGGTCCTGGAAAAACCATTGAATGGTTTCAAGCAGGGTAGGATAGGGTCAGATTCATGCTCTGGCTATAGAGTAATCCCTCTACATTCTTTTCTTTCTTTCTTTCTTTTTTTTTTTTTGAGATGTTGTCTCACTCTATCACCCAGGCTGGAGTGCAGTGGCATGAGCTCCGCTCACTGCAACCTCTGCCTCCTGGGTTCAAGGGATTCTCCTGCCTCAGCCTGCCGAGTAGCTGGGATTACAGGTGCCCTCCACCATACCTGCCCAATTTTTGTATTTTTAGTAGAGGTGGGGTTTTACCATGTGGACCAGGCTGGTCTCAAATTCCTGACCTCAGGCAATCCACCCGCCTTGGCTTCCTAAAGTGCTGGGATTACAGGTGTGAGCCACTGTGCCTGGCCAGTCCTTCTACATTCTAAACAAACATTTAATCAAGATATATATTTGTAATTTGCTGATCTTTTACCCCAGGATACTTTGACGTTGCATTAAATCCTGACCATTTACTCCAAATCACTGTCTGAGCATAGGAACCTGAAGAATTGTGTGGAGAGCGTGCCCTGCCGCAGGCCTGAGTCCCTGGTGTTTGATCTTAGACCCGTGGCCCAAGGCAGCATTGCGGAGCCTGTGGTGTTCAGGGCTTGCTGCTCCCACCTCTGCTGCAGCTCTGCCTGCTCTCACCTCAGAGCCTCTTTGCAGCAGCTTAAAATTCCTCAGCCACTGCGCCTTCCTCTGCTCCATGCTCTCTACAAATTGGAATTTTTTATGACAATGTTATATCAATGGGAAAAGTTTTGAAAAGTAGGATTGAGAAATAAAGACTTCTTTGCCTTTTCTCCCTGCAAGGGAATTTGAAAAATATAGAAATTCTAAGTTATATGTTAAATATCCTTGGGGTTTCCTTTCCTTCTCTTTTGAAAGTTTTTTTTTTTTTTCCATTAACCAAAAATCTGACAGAAATGCTTGTGGGAAGATAATTCCTTTTGGCTGGAGCTTATGCTCCACGTTGTGAGCTTTTTAATTTTCTTTCGTTGGTGGTGGGTTGGGACCCAGCTGTGCAGTTGCTGGAGCTCATCACAGTCCTGTTGCTGGGCAAGTTCTCCCTGTGAATCTGTGTTTTCCCCTTGTACCTACCTAATGAAAGCCACATTAGATAAATTTTTAATCAAGGAGATGAAGGACGAATTTTTCCTTAGAAAAGAAACCACAAGGCCCCACAGTACTGGATACAATAAAATGTGAAGTTTTTGTTTGCATGTATGCTGTTTGGCATGGCTTTAATGTCAGAAAAACAGGAGGTGCTGTGAAAGTAGCATTTGCAAAGACACCATTCCAGAGAGATAGAGTGTATTTTTCTCTCTGATCTTTCTTCTCTTTCACAGTTGATGCATGCCCGTGTGTTCCCAGCACCTTGCACTAGTACGCAGTAGGTGCTTGGAGATGCCTGAGTGAATGAAAAGGATAGTTTTGAGCAGGGTCTTCTTTTTCTCCTGTTGCCCCCTTCCTCTGTCCTCAGTCTGTTTGTTCATTTCTTCATTCATTTGTTCATTCATTCAACATATATTTATTCCTTCTAGGCTGGTGTGGGGGCCAATGGTTGGGAATGGGGTAAAGGGAAGGTTTTCATTGAGTTGAGGCTGGGAGGCATGGTCAGATCTCTCCTTCTTCTTCAATACCTATTTTGTCCTTTATTTTGGAAAATAAATGTTCAAGGTATTATCAATACCACATCCTCCTCCTGAAAATTGCTGCCTTCTACCTGCTTTCACCAAATGGTTTTCCTTATGGCGAGGGAGGGTGGCAGAGGCAGTAGGGATGAAGCCTCTTCAACTCAGGGGCTGTGTAGTATGTCTCCATGTGCTGTGAGTGGTGGGGCTGTGGGGAGCCAAGCTTGCCTTGCCTGAGATATAATTCCCATAATTGAAGGCCTGGCTTTGGGCTGGGCTCCCAAAGTGTTGACATTTCCAGAGGACTCATGCCCAGCACCAGACCTTCCCCGCAGCCCACATTCTAGCTTGTTACTGCTATTGAATGGGCTGCCTGCTTGCCTGTCTTCATCCGAAGAAGAAAGTGGCTTTCATTGAGAGCTTTTAGGAGGGGTTCGGGAGACTGGATATTGGGTATTCCAGAAACCCTGAGTTGAGAAAATAAGAGATTCATCAAAGCCATGCGCCTTTGGCTTCCTCCTTTTGCTGCTCTGGTTGGGTCTGGCCTCATTGACTGCTTGTGAGGGTTGCTCTTACCTGAGAAGTGGGGAGTGGCTATAGCAATTTGGGCATGGGAACAGGAGCATAGAGGAAGGGACATATTTAGTAGATAAAATTGACAGTAGTTGATGATGGCTGAGTAGGGGATAGAAGACAGGGAAGGGAGAGGAGGGATTGAGAGCTCTTTGGTTTCTGGCATGTGCAGTAGAGCTAGGGAGTCCTGGAGGAGGATGAGACGTGTGGAAGGAAGAGCAGAAGCTCAGCTTTGGACTCTTAAGTGTGGAACACACAAGAGGAGAGTACAGCAGGCATATCCCCCAGAAGAGGTGGCAGGAAGATTACCTAAAATCTCAGGCTGCTTTTCTGTTGAAGTTATCCGCTGGGGTTAGGCCACTATGGGTAGATAATACAGTCCAACATCAAATTCTGTTTACTGGCTCCTTCTATTAAGTGAAATAGAAGTTGAGAGTTTGCAAGAGCTAACAAACCACTGAGCTGCCAGGCAAAGGAATGAATTCGTAATCAGAGGTCACAAACTGTGGTGACTCTGTTATCCAAGTCCCGGGCTTGTAGCGGGCTTTCTTCTCCCTTCTCTTATCTCTCCTTCACCGTGGGAAAGTTCTAAAAAGGAGAGATTTTTAGCAACTCAGTGCAGTGAGCTATGTGTTTGCACTCTACCTAACCTGTCTGGCAAAGAGATCTTGTATATAATCATGCTACTCCCCATAAACCCTTTGCTCTAGCATATATTGTTGAAATTAATGCATGTTCCTAATTTCATGCCTCCAGGCCTTTAAAAAACCACTCTTGCCCTGCCTGGATGCCTTTCTTACTGTCTTTGTTTCTGTAATTCCTTTTCCTCTTTTAGTCTTCAAAGCTCACCTCTTCTAGGAAGTCCTCCCTGACTCCATCTCCTGAATGAGATGTCTGTTCTCTTCTGCCTCAGAGTCATCTCTGTCAGGGCTCTTTTCAACTCAGTGTTTGCCGTAATTGCCGATTTTCCCATCTGGTGTCTGTTCTCCTTAAGAGTGTGTGTTGCTGATCTATCTCCATTGCCTGTGTGGAAGCTCCTGGAGGACAGGACCCCTATTTGTATCTGCAGCACCTGGCACATGTCTAGATTGCAGCAGGTCTCAACAAATATGTGTGGAAGGATGAATAATCTTCTCTTTGGATGTGTTTGGGGTGGCAACTTGATGTATGGTCCCTAGTAGGCAGTATGGGTTTATTCATCTTTTCATAGAGCACAAATATTTGCTCTTTTGGTAGCTTTCCTTTATGGAAGAGTGAAAAACTTTTTTCCAAAAATATATTTTTCCAGATTGGCATGGCTGTTAACTGCTCACCTGGGGGTTGAAATGGCTTTGGCGTGGGTGTGTAACCACAGGTAGTAAGTGAACAATGTATCTGGGCAGCATATCGTTCTTTTTTTTTTTTTTTCATGAGTGCTCTTCACATTTTTGTGAGCTACAACCCAAGCATCTGGCTTCTCCGAGGCCAAGATTTGTGCCTAGTTGTTAATGGGAGTGGTTGCCTTTCAGGGTGAGAGTCTGTGATATTAACCAAGCTTCTTCTACCCAGTGTTTTCCGCTGGCATTACCAGGGGCTGCAGTGGCTGTTTTAAGGAGAGCTGCCACAAGAGGAATCCCTGAGCAGTGAGAGACAGGATGGAATAATTGGAAAGAATTGCCTCCTACTTTGCAGGAGGCAAGCCCTTTAGGCAAAATAGAAGGTGTAGGAAGGGGCTGAGTGATAGAGACAAAAAAGTAAGACTTACTGAGAGGTGAGTTGGTAGCTCTGTAAGGAAACTATAAAGAACTGGGGCCCTTGTTGTAAGGGTGAGGCAAGGGATGGCCACTTGGCCTCTCTCGCACCCTTGTTGCTCTTAAAATGATGTTTTCTTATTTATGACCCAGTGGGATTAGGTTCAGAGCATCTGCTGCCCAAAATGTAGACTCCTAATGCTTACTGATCCTTGGCTGAATGTGCTCTGCCTGGAGGCAGTTAGTGAGACAGACTGTTTCCAGGATATGTTTACCTGGGCAGGTAGCTGGCATGTCATCCCCTTACAGCAAATCTGGTTTGGTGAGAAGGCTGGCTGGCAAGCCATCCCCATGGAGCCTACTGTGGCAGGAGAGACTTACTGGGGTCCCACTGGCATCCCTATCACAAGCTCACTCACTGGAACCTAGAGTCCCTTTGCAAGTTCCAGCATAGGACACTGCTGTTGGCTGAGCTGTACCCCTGTCAGTTGCAGGCTGATGACTCTTGGCAGGCTGGGATTTGGTTGGTGGCATCTTGCAGGGCCCCCTGACCCTACCTGCTGTCACAGATCCTATTGTGTACCCCTTGTACACATGCCTGAATGTTTCGTGATATACCACTCTTAAGGAGAACAGATACCAGATGGGAAAAGTAACTCTCTTGGGTTTATGTGTGCTTTTTTTGTTTTTTTCTTAATTCTCTTTAAAAAATAAATTGTAGCCTAGTTTGGCACTTCTCCATGCTTAGAATGTATTTATTTGTCATGTTCTTGCTGCCCTATGGAGACCAGCAGAGCTGTGAAGAGAAACCACCTCATTAGGAGACTCTAGAAGAAAACCAGGGCTCTCCTGGCACTTCCCCAGGGATATGGGCTCCTCCCCTTCCACAGCCTGCCAAGGCCAGGGCCTGGGAAGGGCTCCCCAGGGCAGCGTGCTCTGTGCCAGTGTCCAATGATCTTAAGGAATTTAATTAAGCAACTAATAGATGAGGGGAAGTTTAAAGTTAAAGTGTGATTTTGTTGACATTAAACACAGTTATTTAAATATCAGCTAATTAGTGCTTTTTAATATTGCTTCTTGATCTTAAGTTTGGTTACTGTAGTTGACATAGGTACTTGACAGACCCAAGTTCAGTGTGGAGGCGTGGGGCACAGTTGAACATGGTCTTGGAGGAGGGGAAGAGAGAACACATAATTTACAGCTGCTGAAATAATTCAGCTGTTTCTCTTGCTGATTGCTCTCCTCCTCTGTACTGCTGAGGCAGTGAATTGTTAATGGGATGGGCTCTTGCTGTGCCAATCAGGGTTGGGATGAGGCCATTTTGATTGTTGGGAATAAACTCTGAGATCGGGAGGAACACTGAGTTTGAAGCCACATTTCCCCTCAGCCCCAGCATATGATCTAAGCTGTGTGGTGTGCTGTGATACCAGGGCTGTATCCTGTTGGTGAAGGCAAGCACTGATCTGTAGAGTGTTGTTGATGAGGGTAAGTGGTAAGATGAGAGTCTCAGGGTAGTGTTCAGCTTACAGATCTGCAGACAAACTGAGTTGTCCACAGACAGAGCAGATACCTCTTTGGAGTGGTTAGAAACCCTTTGGGAAGTCTGCCTGCCTGAAAAGAGCTGCTCTGTACTCCTGCCAGGACAAGTGACACTCTTCTGGATTAAGGTGTTTATCTGCTCATCTGTTCATCTGTCCACTCACCCATTTATTCACCTGTTTGTTCATCAGCCATACCTTTATCGAGTGCTTGCTGTGTGTTAGACCTAACTAGGGATTAAACAGTGGATGAGGAAGGAGTCCACGTACTCAGGCAATTCATATTTACAGTACAGTTTTGTGGCTGTTACAATAGTTGCACAGAGAATTATGGGAGTACATGGAGAATCCACAAAATATGGCAAATAAAATCCAACAGAAAATAGAAGTGATCATCTGACCAAATTGAGCTTATCCCAAGAATTCAAGGGTGGTTTCATGTTAGAAAATCTGTATGTAAAATTAGCCACATTAATAGGTTAAAGGTAGAACTATCTGATCATCTTAGAGGTAGAAAACACACTTGATAAAATTTAACACACATTCATGATAAAACCTCTTAGCAGTTTAGGCAAAGAAGGGGATTTCTTTACCTTGACAAAGAATATCTACCAAAAAACTGCAGAAAAGATCCTTTTTTTCTTACTTATTTTTATTATTCTTATTTTATTAAACCTTTTTTAAAACAGAGTCTCACCCTGTCACCCAGGCTAGAGTACAGTGGTGCCATCATGACTAACTGCAGCCTCCACCCCAGGGCCCAAATGATTCTCCCACCTCAGCCTTCTGAATAGCTGGGACCACAGGCACATGCTACCATACCTGGCTGAGTTTTTAAAATTTTTGTAGAGACAGGGTCTCACTTTGTTGCCCAGGCTGGTCTTGAACTCCTGGGCTCAAGTGATCGTCTCTCCTTGGCCTCCTAAAGTGTTGAGATTACAGGCCAACCGTTTCTGGACTTCTTAAATTTTTAGAAGAGCAATATAATGTATTCATGTACCAAATGTCCAGTTTTAACAGTTTCCAACTCATGGTCAATCTTACATTGTTTTTTAATTTTTTAGTGTGATAAAATATATACAGCATAAGGCTGGACACAGCAGCTCATGGCTGTAATCGCAGCACTTTGGGAGGCCAAGGTGGGGCAATCACTTGAGCCCAGAAGTTTGAGACTGCCCTGGGGGACATAGTGAGACCCCATCTCTACCAAAACACACACATAATACACTCTTATATACATATACATACACGCACACACACTCTCACACTTGTATACATATATATACACACACAGAACATAAAATTTGTCATTGTGATGCCCCTCTATTTTATTTATTTAGTTATTTTTTAAGAGATAGAGGTCTCTCTGTGTTGCCTAGGCCGGCCTCAAACCCTTGGCTCAAGCTATCCTCCCACTTTAGTGAGCCACCACACCCAGCAATATTTGTCCTTTATGTGTCTGGCTTATTTCACTTAGAATAGTGTTTTAAGGTTTCATTCATATTGTAGCATGTATCAGAACTTCATTCCTTTTTGTGGCTGAATAATATTCCATTGGAGACACATACACACACCCACACCCACACCCACACCCACATTTTATAAAAATCCACTTATCTGTGATGGCTGTTTGAGTCATTTTCATCTTTTGGATATAGTGAATAATGCTGCTGTGAACATTCACATTCAAGCATCTGTTTGAGTCACTGTTTTCACATCTTTTGGGTATCTACTTAAGCAAAGAATTGCTGGGTCATATGGTAATTTTATGTTTAGCTTTTTGAAGAACCACCGAACTTTTCCATAGCAGCTGCAACATTTTATACTCCCACCAGTGATGTATGAGGGTTCCAGTTTCTTCACATCTTCACCAACACTTGTTATTTTCCTTTTGTTTAATAATTATAACCATACCTAGTAGGTGTGAAGTGGCTTTGATTGGCATTTCTCTAATGATGACTAATGATATTGAGCATCTTTTCATGTGCCTCCAGGCCATTTGTACATCATTGGAGAAATGTCTATTCAAGATTATTGCCTATTTTAAAATTAGGTTGTTTGTCTTTCTGTTGTAGGAGTTGTTTCTATATTATGGATATTAAACCCTTATCAGATGTGTGATTTGCAAATATTTTGTTTTCATTCCCTTGTCTTTTCATTCTCTTGATCACGTCCTTTGCACAAAAATTTAAAAATATTTTAATGAAGTTCAATTTATTTTTCTTTTAGCACCTGTGATTTTGGTGTAATATTTAAGAAATCTTTGCCAAATCCAAGGTCATGAAGGTTTTACCCATGTTTTCTTCTAAGAACTGTATAGTTTTAACTTTTTATTTATTTATTTTTTCGAGATGGGAGTCTTGCTCTGTTGCCCATGCTGGAGTACAGTGGCGCAATCTCAGCTCACTGCAACCTCCACCTCCCAGGTTCAAGCGATTCTTGTGCTTCAGCCTCCCGAGTAGCTGGTATTACAGGTGCCCGCCACCACGCCCGGCTAATTTTTGTATTTTTAGTAGAGACGGCGTTTCAACATATTGGCCAGGCTGGTTTCAAACTCCTGACCTCAGGTGATCTGCCTGCCTCAGCCTCCCAAAGTGCTGGGATTACAGGCGTGAGCCACCGTGCCCTGCCAGTTTTAGCCTTTTACATTTCGTCTTTTAAAAATCCCTTTTTAGTCAATAACACTTTTGTAAAAATCAGTTGACTACAGAGATGTGAGGGTTTAATTCTGGCCTTACGATCCTATTCCATTGGTCTATATGTTATCCTTACATTATTACCACACTTTTGGTTAGCCTTATGTTAAGTTTTGAATTGGACTTGTGAATTCTCCAGCTTTGTTCTTTTTTTCCCCTTAACTTTGCTGGTTTTTGTTTTTGTTTTTTTAAGAGACAGGATCTTGCTCTGTCACTCAGATTAAAGTGCAATGGTGCTGTCATAGCCCACTGCAGCCTTGAGTTCCTAGCCTCAAGCAATCCTCCTGCCTCAGCCTCCCAAGTAGCTGGGATTACAGGCATGAATCACTGTGCCCAGCAGTTTTGTTCTTCTGCTTCAAGATTGTTTTGGGTATTCAGGGTCCCTTGAAACTCCATGTGAATTTTAGGATGGGTTTTTCCATTTCTGCAAAAAATGCCACTGGAATTTTGAAAGGGATTGCATTGCATCTGCATATTGCTTTGGGTAATACTATCATTTTAGCAGTATCATATCTTTGAATCATGAACCTAAAATGTCTTTTTATTTATTTGTGTGTGTGTGTATGTACAGAAAAATCGGAATGGAGATCTTCTTTTATTTCTTTAGCAGTGTTTGTAGTTTTCAGTGTAAAGTCTTTTGCCTCATTGGCAAAATTTATTTCTAAGTGTTCTTTTTGATGCTGTTTTAAATGGAATTGCTTTCTTAGTTTCCTTTTTGGATCGTTCATCTCTGGGATATAGAAATATAACTGATTTTTGAGTGTTGATTTTATGTCCTGCAACTTTACTGAATTTATTAGCTCTAACAGGTTTTATTTTGCTAGATTTGTGAAGGTTTTCTATGTATAAAATCATATCATTGGTTGGTCGTGGTGGCTTATGCCTATAATCCCAGTGCTTTGGGAGGCTGAGGTGGGTGAATCACCTGAGGTCAGGAGTTTGAGACCAGCCTGGCCAACAAGGTGAAATCCCGTCTCTACTAAAAATACAAAAAATTAGCTGTGTGTGGTGGTGCGTGCCTGTAATCCCAGCTACTTGGGAGGCTGAAGCATGAGGATTGCTTGAACCCAGGAGGCAGAGGTTTCAGTGAGCCTAGATCACGCCACTGCACTCTAGCCTGGGCAACAAGAGTGAAACTCCGTCTCAAAAAAAACTACAACAAAACCATATATATATATATGTAATCTGCACATAGAATAGTTTTATGTCTTCCTTTCCAATATGGATGCTTCTTATTCTTTTCTTACCTTATTGCTCTGGCTAGAACTTACAGTATTATGTTGAATAGAAGTGGCAGAAGTGGGTGGCTGGGCGTGGTGGCTCACACCTGTAATCTCAGCACTTTGGGAGGCTGAGGTGGGTGGATCACGAGGTCAGGAGATGGAGGTCATCCTGGCTAACACAGTGAAACCCCATCTCTACTAAAAATACAAAAGAAATTAGCCGAATGTGGTGGCAGGCACCTGTAGTCCCAGCTACTCGGGAGGCTGAGGCAGGAGAATGGCATGAACCCAGGAGGCGGAGGTTGCAGTGAGCCAAGATTGCGCCACTGCGCTCCAGCCTGGGCGACAGAGCGAGAGTCTGTTCAAAATAAATAAATAAAAGAAGTGGTGAAAGTGGGTATCTTTGTCATGTTCTTGGTCTTTGGGGAAAAGCTTTCAGTCTTTCACCATTAAATAGGATGCTAGCTGTGTGTTTTTCATATATGCCTTTTATTATGTTGAGGATGTTCTTTTCTATTCCTGGTTTATTGGGTATTTTTTGTTATGAAAGGGTATTGGATTTTGTCAGTTGCTTTTTCGGTGTCCATTGAAATGATTATGTGGTTTTTTCCCTTCATTCTATTGATGTGGTGTATTACATTGATTACTTTTCATATATTGAACCACTCTTGTATTCCTGGGATAAAATACAAATACTTGATCATGTTGTAGAATTCTGTTAATATGCTGCTGAATTTTGGCTTTCTAGTATTTTGTTCAGGATTTTTGCATGTATTATAAGAGATAGTGGTCTGGAGTTTTCTTATAGTGTCTTTGTCCTGCTTTGGTTTCAGGGTAATGCTGACTTCATGGAATGAATTAGGAAGTGTTTCCCTTCTCTTCAGTTTTTGTGAAGAGTTTGAGAAGGATTGGTGTACTGCTACCCTTCTTAACAGGCACCTTGCTGGCCAGTAAGTGCCTGTTAAGCTCCTACCTTTTTGGAGCTCTGGCTTTGAAGTTGGGCCAGGTGAACTTTTCCATACTTTTTTGTCTTGACACTTCCATCTTGGCCACCTGTCTAGGTGGCCAGCCATTCTGATTATGCAGACTGGAAGTTGCCCTGACAAGGTCAAGTTGATAAGTTGGACTTTAAGACTGCGGCTTTTTCCATGTGTTCTCTGTTTCCTTCGACTGATGAGTGTATGGTCTGATCTTGGGTTTGCTGAACAAGAACAAGGCCTCTGAGCCATCCAAGAGATCAGAACAAGTTAACTAGTAAGGGAGTAGTTTCTTTGCTGAAAATAATGTATTTTAAAGTGTTTTCTCAGATATGTAACATTTCAGGGTGAAAGATTCCATTGAGCACAGTTTTCCGTAGTTCTAATTTCACACATGATCATAGAGGTGGCCACACACACTTCTTTCCAAAGTAGTAATTTTCATATGTGTGCCATTAGGTTCTGCTGCTTCCACTTCCACTCAACAATTTTTTATGCACCTGCTTTTAAAGATAGGGGTCTTGCTATTGCCCAGCCTGGAGTGCGGTGGTGTGATCATAGTTCACTGCAGCCCTGAACTCCTGGGCTCAAGTCATCCTCCCACCTCAGCCTCCTGAGTAGTTGAGACCATAGGTGTACCACCATGTCCTGCTAATTAAAAATTTTTTTTTTTTTTTTTTTTTTTGGTAGAGACAGAGTCTTACTTTGCTGCCCAGACTGATCTTGAACCCCTAGCTTCAAGTGATCCTCCTACCTAGGCCTCCCAAAGTGCTGGGATTACAGGTGTGAACCACTGTTGCCCGGCCAGCACCTGTTTTTATGTATTACCACAGTCCATATTTTTACCTGTTTTAATGGCAATGTTATTTTCCATTGTACTCTTCCAGATGATTCTTTTTAGATTATTGATTTTATTAAATCAATGGCTGTTTTTTGAGTGCCGGGCAAAGTGCTGGGCTATGAGGAGACAGTGGTATGTTACACAGACAGTTGTCTCCCCGCCCCGTGGAGCTCCCAGTCAGATGGATTCTAGTTATACGCCCATGAAATAGAGCTTCACTGATACCTAAAACAGCCCTGGAGAGGATGAGGAGGTTGTGCAGTCGCTAGCTTTGGTTCCTATTGCTGCCTTCTAAAATGTGAGTGAAGTCTTGGCAGGACAGTGTCAGTTCTGCTTGTAACTGGGCTCTCAGCAAAGCACAGGATGGAAACCCTGTGACCATGGCAGAGATGGCTCTGAAGTGGAGCTGCCGCAGCAGGGAGAACTGCTGTTTCCTAGGCAATACTCTGCTTAATATTTTTAGCATGTGGTCATGACAGAACTAAATGTGGTTTCTGATCCCAAATTGGTAATAAATGTAGCCATATTTAGAGTCAGAAACAATGCATTTAAAATCCTCTGCTCCTTAATTGTCCTGCCAAGTGCTGAGTTTAGGTTTCTTTGTTTCTTGGCTACCTACCCAGCTTCCTACCATCCCTTGGAGAAGGTGCCCGGATTTTCTCTGGGCGTTAGGTGGGATTGTGAAAGCCGTGAGTTATGGCTCCCTGAGCTGTGTTGAGAGGCATCTGATTTTTGTGTTTCTGCCCACATATGTAAATGTGTACATTTTAAAATTCATCTCCCTTTCAAGTTTTTAAGGATCTGGTATTATAAATAGTCTTGGGCTCTCAGGCGTGTTAAAAATAAAATGTTTCAGTTGCCGACTTACCTGGAAGACATAGTCAATACCAACATGGTAGTAGCAAGTCCTGTGCTTGGTGACCCATCCTCGTATTCTTGCTAAGTGTTTCTGTAAGTAAATGCTATTTTCTTGGGGCTCCCCAATTAGTTTAAGGAGTACCCTAATTATTGCCTAGCTCATTATTACAAAGTTGTAATTTGTGTCTTTTTTTTTTTTTTTTTTGAGACAGAGTCTTGCTCTGTCGCCCAGGCTGAAGGGCAGTGGCTTGATCTTGGCTCACTGCAACCTCCGCTTCCCAGGTTCAAGCATTTCTCCTGCCTCAGGCTTCTCAGTAGGTGGGACTATAGGCATCCACCACCACAACTGGCTACTTTTTGTATTTTTAGTAGAGACAGGGTTTCACCGTGTTGGCCAGGCTGGTCTCGAACTCCTGACTTCAGGTGATCCACTT
>NC_044980.1:128513404-128523294 GCF_008728515.1 Papio anubis | reverse complement strand
ATGTCAACACACTATGGTATTAATGAAATATCACTGTGATATTTACCATATGTAGCATCAACGCACTATGGTATTAATGAAAACCTCTGTGATATTTATCATATCTAGTGACAACGAACTATAGTATTAAATATTGCTGTGGTATTTCCTATATCATACCTAGTGTCAACGCACTATTAACGAAATATCACTGTGATATATATATAGTCATATGTAGTGTCAATGCACTATGGTATGAATGAAATATCGCTATGACATTTATCTCACATCTAGTGTCAATGCACTGTGTATTAATGAAATATTGCAGTTATTCTTCTTTTTATTTTTAATAATATTTATTGGAATCCATACTGAGACTCCAAAAAAAGAAAAAGAAAAAAAAGAGAGGGTATATAACTGATATATAGATATATATACAGATATCATATATAAAACTATATCTATAGTTATATATATTACATCAATGGTGCTAAAATCACTCAGTGAAAGGCTGATAGGGAAGAAGATGGTCACGTGGTCTTTCAGTGCATCGCCCCAGAGGACACTTGTTAATTACAAACGGAAGAGGGTACCATTCACTGGAAAAATGGGGCAGACACCACCTTTACCAAGCCATCAAGCTTCACATTACCAAAAATGGGGCAAATTGACATTATCCAAGTGTGTTCTGCAGGAAAAAAAAACAAACAAAACACTTAACCTGAATCTAATGACGGGGCAAGAGTGAGGAGAGGATTAGACAAATCAACATTATGGGATATTCTATAAGACAACTGGTCTGGAGCTGTCAAAATTATCAATGTGATAAGACTCCCCTAAAAAAAGGAAGGACTGATCTGAATTAAAGGAGACCAAAGAGACATAACTCCAGGCAATGAGTGAATCTAGGGTGGAAGGAGGTCTTATTTGGAACTATTGAAATTGGAATACAAACTGCCTATTGGAGTTAACAAGGATATCCAGGAATTGAACTCATCTCTGCAGCAAGCAGACCTAATAGACATCTACAGAACTCTCCACCCCAAAGCAACAGAATATACATTCTACTCAGCACCACATCACACTTATTCCAAAATTGACCACATAGTTGGAAGTAAAGCACTCCTCAACAAATGTACAAGAACAGAAATTATAACAAACTTCATCTCTCAAGACCACAGTGCAAATCAAACTAGGAGAACTCAGTACTGAGAGCTCAATTCAGGCAGCTCAACTACATGAGGCACTCCTGAATGACTACTGGGAGTGCATGGGAAAGTAAGAGAGCTGAAATAAAGATGTTCTTTGAAACCAATGAGGCAAAGAAAGATGCAACAGCACAGAATCTCTGGGACACATTTAAAGCAGTGTGTAGAGAAATTTATAGCACTAAAATGCCCTAGAAGCTGGAAGATCTAAAAATTGACCTTTAACATCCTGAACAAAGAACTAGAGAAGCAGAACAGCACGTTACAAAAAGGCCTTGAGAAGGCAAGAAATAACTAAGATCAGAGCAGAACTGAAGGAGATGAGAGACACAAAAAATCCTCAAAAATCCAATGAATCCAGGAGTTGGTTTTTGAGAAAAGATCAACAAAATTGATAGACAGCTATAGAGACTAATAAAGAAAGAAGAATCAAATGAATGCAATAAAAATGATAGTAAAAGGGATATCTACCGACCCCACAGAAATACAAACTACCATCAGAGAATGCTACTTGACACCTGTGCAAATAAACTAGAAAATCTAGAGAATGATGGATATTTCCTGGACACTTACACTCTCCCAAGACCTAAACCAGGAAGGCTAGATTCCTGAATAGACCAATAGCAGGCTCTGAAATTGGGGCAATAGTGTAGCCTACCAACCAAAAGTCAGGACCAGATAGATTCACAGCTATGAATTCTACCCAGAGGTACAAGGAGGCTGAGTACCATTCCTTCTGAAACTATTCCAATCAATAGAAAGAGGGAATCCTCCTAACTCATTTTATAGAGGCCAGCATCATCCTATGATACTAGAAGCCTGGCAGAGACACAACAAAAAAGAATTTTAGACCAATATCTCTGATGAAGACGCTCGATCACGAAAATCCTCGATAAAATACTGGCGAGCCAGATCCATCAACCCGTCAAAAGCTTATCACCATGATCAAGTGGGCTTCTGTCCCTGGGATGCAAAGGCTGGTTTAACATTAGCAAATCAATAGCGTAATCCAGCATAAGCAGAACCAAGACCAAAAAACCATGATTATCTCAAATAGATGCAGAAAGGCTTTTGCCGGCAAAATTCAAGCAGCCCTTCATGCTAAAAACTCTCAATAAATTAGGAGGTATTTGATGGAGCGCCATCTCAAAATAATAAGAGCTATTTATGACAAACCCACGGCTAAATATCATACTGAATAGGCAAAAACTGGAAAAATTCCGCGAGGCCCTTGGCACAAGACAGGGGATGCCCTCTCTCACCACTCCTATTCAACATAGTGTTGGAAGTTCTGGCTGAGCAATCAGGCAAAGAGAAAAGAAATAAAGAATTATTCAGTTAGGAAAAGAAGAGTCAAATTGTCCCTCTTTGGCAGATGACATGATTGCATATTTAGAAAACCCACTGTCCCAGCCCAAAATCTCATCCAAAGTAGTAAGAAATTTCCTTAGAGTCTCAGGATACAAAATTGTGCAAAAATCACCAAACGTATACACCAGTAACAGACAAACAGAGAGCCAAATCAGGAATGAACTTCCCATTCCCCAATTTAGCTAAGAGATGAAATGCCTAGGAATCCCAGCTTACTGAGATGTAAGGACAGCCTCTTCAGAGAGAACTACAAACCACTGCTCAGTGAAATTAAAAGAGGACACAAAACAAATGGAAGGAACATACCATGCTCATGGATAGGAAGAATCAATGTGTGAAAATGGCCATACTGCCCAAGGTAATTTATAAGATTCAATGCCATCCCCATCAAGCTACCAATGAGTTTCTTCACAGAATTGGAAAAAACTGCTTTACAAAGTTCATATGGAACCAAAAAGGCCTGCGTCTTGCAAGACAATCCCTAAGTCAAAGAAAGAACAAAAGTAGGCTGCGCTTCACCTGACTTCAGAGCTATACTACAAGGCTACAGTAGCCAAAACAGCGTGGTACTGGAGTACCAAAACAGATATAGACCAATGCGGAACTGAACAGAGTCTAAGAATATTACCACACACATCTACAGCCATCTGATCTTTGACAGCCTCAGAAAGAAGCAAAAGAAGTAGAGGAAAGGACCCTATTTAATAAATGGTGCTAGGAAAAGTGGCTTCAGCCATAAGTAGAAAGCTGAAACTAGGATCCCTTTCCTTACTCCTTATATGAAAATTGAATTCTGGATGGATTCGAGACTTAAATGTAGACCTAATACCATAAAAACCTAGAAGAAAACCTAAAACCCAATACCATTCAGGACATAGACATGGGCAAGGACACAAATATCCTAAAAACACCAAGAAAAGCAACAGCAAAGCCAAAAAAATTGAAAATGGGATCTGAATTAAACTAAAGAGCACTGCAGCAAAGAAACTATCATCCAAGAGTGAACAGGCAACCTACAGAATGGGAGAAAAATTGCAATCTACTCATCGACAAAGGGCTAGCCTCCAGAACCTACAAAGAACTCAAACATTTACAAGAAAAAAACAAACAACCCCATCAAAAAGTTAGCAAAGGATGCTGAACAGACAGTTCTCAAAAGAGACATTCATACAGCCAACAGACACATGAAAAATGCTCATCATCACTGGCCATCCAGAGAAATGCAAATCAAAGAGCCACAATGAGATACCATCTCACCAGTTAGAATGGCTGATGTTAAAAGTCCAAGGAAACAACAGGTGCTGGAGAGGATGTGGAGAAATGGAACACTTTACTACACTGTTGAGTTGTAAACTAGTTCAACCATTGCTGGAAACAGTATGGCTGATTCCTCAAAAAGGATCTAGAACTAGAAGTACCATATGTTAGCCATCCCATTACTGGGTATATATGCCCAAAGGATTACCTCGTATGCTGCTATAAAGACACATGCACGTGCTTATATGTTTATTGCAAATATTCACAATAGCAAAGACTTGGAATCAACCCAAATGTCCATCAGTGACAGACTGGATTAAGAAATGGCACATATACATGGAATACCTATGCAGCCATAAAGGATGGAGTTTGTGTGTCTTTGTAGGGACATGGATGCAGCTGGAAACCATCATTCTCAGCAAACTATCACAGAACAGAAAACCAAACACATGTTCTCTCACTCATAGGTAGGAGCTGGGCACCAATGAGATCCCTTGGACTGCGGGAGGGAACATCATACACGGGGCCTATCATGAGGAGGAGGGAGGGAGAGGGGATTGCATTAGGAGTTATACCTGATGTAAATGATGAGTTGATAGGTGCCCCAGCGAGTTGATGGGTGCAGCCACGCCAACTGCCTTAGCTGGAGTATACATATGTAACAAACCTGCACATTATCCACATGTACCCTAGAACTTAAAAGTATAATAAAAAAAAAAAAAAAAAAAAACCTGCTTGGCTGGTACTACCATCCACATTAAAATCTCTTGGGTGTAAAAATGGCACTGGGAGGGCCATGAAGAGATACCTTTGTTCTTAGGAGATGCACTGCCAGAAATTATTTATGATAGGAAATCCCACCAAGAAAAGGAACAAGAGTGAGTCCAGTCTCATTGAGTTCACCATCGTGGTGCACGACCCTCTCTTCCAGGGCTTTCCCATTCCACACTGGAGAATCTGATTGTACCCTGCGAGGCGGAATGTGCCGACAGGCGGGTTCAGTGATACAAAGGCGGCAAAAGCGACAGGAATGGAGAAAGAAGAGTGCACCTCCGTGGGTCCTTCGAGGGAGGCGTGGGTAGGTGCGGAAGTCTCCCGGGGGCACTGCTCAACTGTGATGCATGCCTGCAGACTGTCCAGGGGCTGATGGCACAGGCTGTGAGGGTGGGGTGGCTACATGTCAGGGGTCTGCTGGCAGAGGGTGAAGTGGGGCAAAGCCGACCGGGTGAGACAAGGGGCAGGAATCAACAGGAGAGTGAGAGGCAGACCGGAAAAGATGCTGGGAGGGAGGGCTGGGACAGAATGGAAGTGGCAAGGATGGCTGAAAGAGTGTTGGGAGGGAGGGAGGGAGGGGGAGGAGGAAGGGAGAAGTGAAACTAAAGCGCTTCGGCACTCTAGCAGAGATTAGAAACAGAAGCAAAATAAGTAGCAAGAGGCAAAGGAAACGAAGTAGAAAAGCCGAAAGGAAGAGACATGTAAGCCTGGATGGGGAAATACAAGGTAACTAAGCATAGAAATCCCGGAAGGACAGTAGTCTGAGAGATCAGGACAAGTTTAGAGTGATAACAGCCATGGAGAAAATGGGATGCTTTGAGAATCAGGTGTCCTCGGACAAATCCTGGCTGCTGACATTTCTTCCAGCACGAGGTGGTGCTGGGCGCCGCTGAGAAATGTGGTGGTGACTCATAGGTACTGTTCTGGCTGGGGAGTTGTGGCTGGGGATCAGGCATGGTCACTGCCCTAGTGGGTTTAGCCTGGGAGAAACCTCGGCAATGTGAGCTATGGCCAACCACATTTTAAGTGCTGTAGAAAAGCACAGGTCGAGGATCCTGGACCCACAGACTTTGCTCGGGAGGACAGCAAAAGCAGGAGGGAGGCAGGGGAGAATCTCTTTTTTTCTTCCCCTCTTGCAGAGGAGTCAAAAAAAAAAAAAAAAAAAAAAAAAACCTGCCTATTGGCTAGTACTACTGCATCCACATTAAATCTCTTGGGTGTAAAAATGGCACTGAGGCCATGAAGAATGCCTTTGTTCTTAGGAGATGCACTGCCAAAGTATTTATGATAGGAAATCCCTGAAAAGGAACAGAAGTGAGTCCCAGTCTCTCGGCCCAAGGTTCATGCGTGTGCACAGCCCTCTCTTTCGGAGACTTATTTCACACTGGAGAATCTGATTGTACCTGCAAGGCGGAAATGCACGACAGCGGGTTCCAGTGACCACAAAGGCGGCAAAGGCGACAGAATGGAGAAGGTGCCTCACGTGAATTCGCTGAGGAGACGTGGGTAGTGGGGCGGAAGTGTCGGGAGCTGCTCTAACTGTGGTCTTGTCTCTGCGCAGACTGTCCAGGGGCTGATAGCACCCAGGCTGGCCGAGGTGAGGTGCTTCATGTCAGGGATGCCCCAACCAGTGGCTGTGCACTTCTGCAGCGGGGGCCGCCCCGACCCGGGTGAGACAAAGGCAAGGCCTCAACAGGAAGTGAGAGGGGCAGACCCGGAAAAGATGGCACATGGGAGGGAGGGAGCGGGATCTGCAGAATGAGTGACAGGGATGGGCTAGAAGGTATTGTATACGGAGAGGAGTGGGGCCCAGAGGGCGCTGGGCATGAAAAGCAAGCAGGTTGAGGGCAGAGCTTGAAATGAGTGACAGGGATGAGGCCGGTAGAAGGCGAGAGGGAAGGACGTGGCCTGGATGGAGGCCAAGACTGACTGGCGCAGAGTCGGAAGGGACATTAATTAAGAGGATCCAGGACAGAAGTTTGAGTGACAATAACTGACCATGGAGAAAATGGGATAAGCTTTGAAGTCAGGGTGTCCTCGGACTTAAATCCTGGCTCTGCCAGCTACTTTCCTGACATTTCTTCCTTTTGAGGAGTGATTCTCCCATTCATTCAACAGAAATGTGTTGATGACCTCATAGGTACTGTTCTGCGCTGGGGACACAGCTGGGGATCAGGCATGGTCACTGCCCTAGTGGAGTTTAGCCTAGCAGAGGAAACATAAACGTGTGAGCTAGCAACTAAACCACCACAGCTTTAAGTGCTGTGAAGCACAGATTCGAGGATGGGAGGACCCTAGGAACTTGCTCAGAAGGACCTTAAAAAGCAGGAGGCAGGGGGAGAATCTCTTTTTTCTTCCCCCCTCCTTTTTTTCAGAGGGAGTCTTGCTGTGTTGCTGGGAACAGGTCCCCCAAATCTGGCCATAAACAGGCCATGAGAAACTGGCCATAAACAAAATCTCTGCAGCACTGTGACATGTTTGTGATGGTTATGAGGCCCACGCTGGAGGTTGTTGGTTTACCAGAATGAGGGCAAGGAACACCTGGCCCACTCAGGGTGGAAAACCAGTTGCTCAAGTCATTCCTAAACCACAAACAATAGCATGAGCAATCTGTGCCTTAAGGACATGTTCCTGCTGCAGATAACAAGCCAGAGCCTGTCCCTTTGTTTCCCGTAAGGAATGCTTTCAGCTAATCTATAGAAACAATACTTATCACTGGCTTGCTGTCAACAAATATGTGGGTCAAACTCTGTTCGGGGCTCTCAGCTCTGAAGACTGTCAGCCCCCTGATTCCCACTCTGCACTCTATTTCTGTCTTTATCTTAATTCCTCTAGCCCTGCTGGGTTAGGGTCTCCATGACCAAGCTGGTCTCGGCACTATGTAGCCCAGGCTGGAGTGCAGTGGTGTGATCTCAGCTCACTGCAACCTCTGCCTCCCAGGTTCAAGCGATTCTCATGCCTCTGCCTCCCCAGTAGCAGGGACTATAGGTGCCTGCCACCACGCCTGGCTAATTTTTGTATTTTTAGTAGAGACAGTATTTCATTATGCTGGCCAGGCTGGTCTTGAACTCCTGACTTCAAGTGATCCGCCTGCCTCGGCCTCCCAAAGTGCTGGGATTACAGGTGTGAGCCACCACACCTAGCCAAGGGGGAGAATCTTGAAGGAGTTCAAAGAGAGACTTGGGTTTGATTCTTGGGTTCATGCAGTGTGACTGTCAGCAATAGTCATAACCTCTCTGAGCTTCTGGTTCCTCATCAAAAATGGAGACAGGCCGAGTGCGGTGGCTTACGCCTGTAATCCCAGCACTTTGGGAGGCTGAGGCAGGTGGATCACTTGAGGTCAGGAGTTCGAGACCAGCCTGGCCAACATGGTGAAACATGTCTCTACTAAAAATACAAAAATTAGCTGGTGCGGTGGTGCATGCCTACTCTCGAGGCTGAGATGGGAGGATCACTTGAACCTGGCAGGTGGAGGTTGCAGTGAGCTGAGATCATGCCACTGCCCTCCAACCTGAGTGACAGTGAGACCCTGTCTCAAAGGAAAAAAAAAAAAGAAGAAGAGAAAAATAGTTACCTTTGTCAATCCAATGGAGAGACTGAACCAAGTCTCTACCAGTGGAGGTTTATTGAGCCAGAGCTTGAGGGTGTGCCCTGGAAAACACAGAAATGTCTGTGGCCTGTGCTCCCTGGAGAGGTTCCAGGAGGCTCGTGTTTATATATTTCTTTAAAAGGGGAAAAAGCACGCAGGAAAAAGTATGATAGGCTTTGAGGCAGTTAGTTTAATTCCTGTGAGGTTTTAATTAGTGCCCAGTATATCTATGCTATACAGAAGATAAAGTAAACATTCAAAAGAGGGAGTAAAGGAAGAATTAGATGTCTCAGGGTAGGAGAGGAAGTATTGATCTTACCCTGTCTTTGTTTGGCACGTGGAAAGATAAGCTTGTAATGGATGGACATGGTCAGTGTGACATTTAACAGAGATCAGTAATAGACAAGGAGTTAGACTGAAGTTACAGTCCTAAAGTTACAGTTGACATGTCCTTGTTTATGGGAGGATATTCATCTTCAAAGGTTTAGGGGCCAGCACAGAAGCTCCTTAGGAGCAATTTGTGAGGGCAGTCATCCCACAATGGAGAAGCATGAGGCCTTTGGCCTTTTGCAGGGGTCTAGTTAATGTAGAATGCTTTGATCCAAGGTTGGGAAGAAACAGCTGTCTGTTGATGGGGAGGAGGAAAGCAGTGTTGGGAGGTTTCCAGGCTTAACTTTCACTTGAGTTTAAGCAGTCATGAGACATTTTATTTTCCTTTATACCTCTTGTGTTAAGGATTTGAAATAAGACAGTTTCATTGACAGATACTTAGTATGTGCCTGCTGTCTATCAGGGGTTCTCAACCTCCACAATGTTGACATTTGGGGCAGGATTACTCTTTGTTGTGGGGGGCTGTCCTGTGCATTATAGGACATTTAGCACAATCCCTGGCCTCTACCCATCAGATGCCAGCAGTACCTCCTGTCACAATGAAAAGTGTTTCCCGGCTGGGCATGGTGGCTCACGCCTTTAATTCCAACACTTTGGGAGGCCGAGGTGGGTGGATCACTTGATGTCAGGAGTTCCAGACTAGCCTGGCCAACATAAAGAAAAACCATCTCTACTGAAAATACAAAAATTAGCCAGGTGTAATGGCAGCCACCTGTAATCCCAGCTACTCGGGAGGCTAAGGCAGGAGAATCACTTGAACCCGGGAGGCAGGTTGCAGTGAGCTGAGATCGTGCCACTGCACTCTGGCCTGGATGACAGAGCGAGACTCTGTCAAAAAAAAAAAAAAAAAAAAGAGGAAGGAAGGAAGGGAGGGAAAGTATTTCCAGACATTACTAAATGTCCCTGGGGGATTTTGTCCCCAAATTAGGGGCCATTACTGTGTGCAAAGTTCTCTTCTGGAGCTGGGAATACATCACTGAAAGCTTCAGACAGTCCCTACCCTTTTGGAGAGTATGTTCTAGTTAAGGGAGACAAATATGTAGACCAATAAATGAGACACTTTCAAGTATGATAATAGCCTTATTTTCTTCCTAGCACTTACTTCTACCATTGACTAAGAGGTATTTCAGAGGATACTTTTTTTTTTTTTTTTTTTCACATTGTCATCTTTTCTTTTTTTTTTTTTTTTAATTTTTTTTTATTTTTTATTTTTATTTTTTAATTTATTTATTATTATTATACTTTAAGTTGTAGGGTACATGTGCATAACGTGCAGGTTTGTTACATATGTATACTTGTGCCATGTTGGTCTGCTGCACCCA